>NC_052328.1:31744657-31994985 GCF_016432855.1 Salvelinus namaycush
GCTATAGGTGTACCTACCATAGGAGTCTCCTCGAAGCCTCTCTCTCTCTCTGTGTCTCTCTGTGTCTGTCTGTGTCTCTCTGTCTCTCTCTCTCGCTCTCTCTCTCGCTCTCTCTCTGTCCTCCAACTTACCACTCTGTGTTCAAAGCCCTGTCTCAGACTTCTCATCCCTAACACTCATTAGCATATATTCTAATGAGGTTGACAATAGTATTACTGAAGAGCCTGAAATGTCAGTGATGCTGGTGATTGAGCCGGCTAGCATAGAGGAGGAGGATGACATTTAGGAGAAAGGAGGCCCTGAACTGTTTTCACACTACTGCTCTCACGTCTCTGTGTGAGTATTTGTCCAGATAAGTGCTGCTAGTTTAATAATGTAAGCGCATTGATAAGGAGTTGAAGCATTGAGTCTCATTACTAGGAGGTGTGTAGCTCCAAGCCATCTCTGTCACAGTCACACACACACACACACACCAAATGTCTGCTCTGTCTATCTGATGGAAGAGGGTGAGTGCAGGTCTGGGTCTGCTCCGTGTGAATAACAAGGGTTCAGCCAGGCAGAAAACAGATGGAGGATAGATATAGATTTACCTGACAGGACTCTGGACTGGAGAGAGAACCCACTGCCTGAGGAGAGAGACTTTTTAAATACATTAGGAACCTGGGTTGCAAAGTAAGACCGGATCTAGTTGTTTATATTTGTGTCAGTCAGTCAGTCAGTCAAGATGAGTGTTGTTTTTGTAAACCTTTATGGTCTGAAGACTTTTTGATGTTGGGGATTTTGTCATGTAGATGAGTGAAGCGGACCGTGAAGATTAAACTTTGAATGTAAATGACAATATTTTTTATTGGGTTCTTGTATTATTCCTTTTAAATAGAAACAATGACTGTGTGTCTATGCTCACACGTGTGCATGCACTTTTATACGCGTGTGTTTGTGTGTTTCAGCAGGTTACTGTAAATCCGAACCAGCCTCCAGTAGCTGGTGTCATGGCAACAAGGTCAATTTCTGACCAATCTGACCTTTTCATGAAGTTATTGATTGGACCATAGAAATAGAATGTGTGTTTCCGTGTGTGTGTTTGTGTGTACGTGCAGTAGTGTGTAGGAGGGGGAAGGCTGGGCCCGTGTCCATGTAGCACTAGTGTGTTAGAGGAAACAGTGGTTGGTGCAGACATTTCTCTGGACTCACTGTCTTACTGAAGATGAGCTCATAGGCAGTTGTGAGTTGGATGTCTCTCTATCTCTCTCTCTAACCCTCTCCTTCCCTGTCTTTCTCTCTCTAACTCTCTCTAACCCTCTCCTTCCCTGTCTTTCTCTCTCTAACTCTCTCTAACCCTCTTCTTCCCTCTCTCCTTTTCTCTCTATCTCTCTCTCTAACCCTCTCCTTCCCTGTCTTTCTCTCTCTAACTCTCTCTAACCCTCTCCTTCCCTGTCTTTCTCTCTCTAACTCTCTCTAACCCTCTTCTTTCCTCTCCTTCTCTCTCGTTCTCTCTCTCTAACATTCTCCTTCCCTGTCTTTCTCTCTTCTCCTTCCCTGTCTTTCTCTCTCTAACCCTCTTCTTCCCTCTCTCCTTCTCTCTCTATCTCTCTCTCTAACCCTCTCCTTCCCTGTCTTTCTCTCTCTAATTCTCTCTAACCCTCTTCTTCCCTCTCTCTTTCTCTCTCTTTCTCTCTCTCTCTAACTCTCTATCTCTCTCTAACCTTCTCCTTCTCTCTCATTACATAATGAAAAGCCTTTCTGGTGACCCTGCTATGTAATTCATATCTGACTGTGATAGTGTCAAGACCCCTTTTTAGTTTCCCTGCAGTGCCTTGTCCTCTGGGTCTATAATGTCCTTGGGACCTGAGGGAGAGACTACCGGAGACCCCTATGGTCCCCTGAGATATCCCTAACCTCTACTGAGAGAGAAATAGAATCCACCTCTACTTCCAGACAGCACTGGATTAGTGATGCACCACTATCCCTCTTCCTGTCTGTCTTGCTCTTCTTCCTGTCTTCCACCTGTTCCCTCCCTCCCCAAATAGAGTCCTGGCACTACGGTGATGGTAGATGCCCTCCAACAGTTTTGCCCAGTGCCCTTGACCTGGACGCTGTATTTCACAGGGTTCACCTAAGACGTCAATATGACATATTCCTCTTTCCCTTACTAGTAGCCTACACCTCCAGCGTTGGCACACACACACACACACGTGCGCACGCACACACACACACACACACACACACACACACACACACACACACACACACACACACACACACACACAATTGTGTACACGGATCCACACCAACACATGCGGGCACAAGAACTCTCACACACATGCACATGCACGCACGCACGCACATCCACACACCAGAGGGGTTGAACCTTACAGTAATTGCAGTCAGTGGCTGTGCACTGCAGATGGCTGCATTAGCAGAAGTGGAAACCATATATTTATAAAGTGCATTTCCATAACTTCTCACCTTGGGCTGCTTCAGGCCCTGTCAATATGTTATCAGGGTGATTCTTCACGAAACCAGGACAAAAAAAGACCATGATTTTTTTCCTTCTCACATTTAATCCATATAATGGTCATTTGGAGGAAGAATTGTTGACATATGTTAGATATTTGTATCTAAAACCATAATTGAGAAATAATTTATAAAAGTTGGCATATTTATGACATTTTGGCCTTACCCAGGCCTCCTTTAAGACTCCATGATGTTTTATCTGTAGGTGCTACAGGCCTCCTTTAAGACTCCATGATGTTTTATCTGTAGGTGCTACAGGCCTCCTTTAAGACTCCATGATGTTTTATCTGTAGGTGCTACAGGCCTCCTTTAAGACTCCATGATGTTTTATCTGTAGGTGCTACAGGCCTCCTTTAAGACTCCATGATGTTTTATCTGTAGGTGCTACAGGCCTCCTTTAAGACTCCATGATGTTTTATCTGTAGGTGCTACAGGCCTCCTTTAAGACTCCATGATGTTTTATCTGTAGGTGCTACAGGTCTCCTATAAGACTCCATGATGTTTTATCTGTAGGTGCTACAGGCCTTCTTTAAGACTCCATGATGTTTTATCTGTAGGTGCTACAGGTCTCATATAAGACTCCATGATGTTTTATCTGTAGGTGCTACAGGTCTCATATAAGACTCCATGATGTTTTATCTGTAGGTGCTACAAGTCTCCTATAAGACTCCATGATGTTTTCTCTGTAGGTGCTACAAGTCTCCTATAAGACTCCATGATGTTTTCTCTGTAGGTGCTACAGGCCTCCTTTAAGACTCCATGATGTTTTATCTGTAGGTGCTACAGGCCTCCTTTAAGACTCCATGATGTTTTATCTGTAGGTGCTACAGGCCTCCTTTAAGACTCCATGATGTTTTATCTGTAAGTGCTACAGGTCTCCTATAAGACTCCATGATGTTTTATCTGTAGGTGCTACAGGCCTTCTTTAAGACTCCATGATGTTTTATCTGTAGGTGCTACAGGTCTCATATAAGACTCCATGATGTTTTATCTGTAGGTGCTACAAGTCTCCTATAAGACTCCATGATGTTTTATCTGTAGGTGCTACAAAGCGGACATTGGTGTCATATGAAGCTTTACCACTTGCTCTGTAATATGATTAGTATTTTTATTTAATTAAAATTGTTTAGACAATTATTTATGAATCTTGAAAAATATAAGTCAACAATCCTTCCTCCAAATGACCATTCTATGGATTAAATGTTGTGCAAATCCCCAAAATCATCGTCTTTTTTTGTCCTGGTTTTGTGAGGAATTACCCATCATGGTGCTGCTTAGATTGGGGTTCCTCAGTCTTCTCTCACCCTCGATGTGCTATTATGGGCAATTCAGACCTTTCTCAATGTTGACAGTCAATGTGTTATCATGGCCTATTGATACCATGGTTCATTCTCTCCTCTCTGTGTCAATGTGCTATTATGGGATGTTTGTACTATAGTTATAGACTTCACAAGATGAGCTGTTCAGACTCTTCTCTCTGTCAATGTGTAATCATCACTCTGATAAAGAAAGAAAGGAAAATTCAAATATCTTTTGAAAATAAATGTGATAGGTGTGAGTGTTGTTTATGTACTGTATGTCTAACCCTGTCTCTCCTCTTTCCACTCTTTTTCCTCTCCAGAGCAGTGCAGGCTACGGTAGGAGTAGTGTTTTGGCCAGTCATGCCTGTTGCCGTGGCAGCAGCAGCAAGACAGGAAGTGTGTGTGTGAGTACGCCCAGTCCGGTGGTTTCCGCGGGGATGAACATGCCACTGCACCAGATCTCTGTCATTCCCCGTGATGTCCCTTCCTCCCGGGTCAGCAGCAGCGGAAAGGCCAAGGACAAAGACAAACAGGTAGGGTCAAAGGTCATGGTCTTCTTGTGGGGCGTTTTGGACGAGGACGTTGTTTGGTACAACATTCTTTTGGCAGTATGGAACACTTTTTTAAAACAAATAGCAGGACTCATTGTGACCCACACTGCCATGTGTTGATACTGCAGGGACTCCACAGAGACGTGTGTGTGTGTGTGTGTGTGTGTGTGTGTGTGTGTGTGTGTGTGTGTGTGTGTGTGTGTGTGTGTGTGTGTGTGTGTGTGTGTGTGTGTGTGTGTGTGTGTGTGTGTGTGTGTGTGTGAGAGAGAGAGTAGGGAACTGCTCAGTTCACTAAATGCTGTTTGACTGAGGCCCCATCACAGAGCATCACAGTAGAGGCTCCACTGCTGGGCTGAATTGGTTTAACAAGGACAAGCTTTCAGTTTGCAAATGGTTTTGTGCTGCTATGATGAGTCAGAAGGTCAAAGGAGGATGAGAGTGTGTGTGTTAGGCTTGGACGATATACCGGATACCGGTGTATTTAGACACACCGACAGTATGATTTTCAATACCTAGGAGTTGGGGGTCCCTCCCCTTGCGGGGGCTGCGGAGGTGCGTGCTACGCCACTGGTTATAAGTTAACTGTCATAGATTTGCCAATTAAATTATATCCAGCTCTGGGCACCAACTATGCATTTGGTTTGCTAACTTGCTAGCTACGTGGCTAGATGTCCAGATCAAGCTTCTTGGTTACAGCAGAGACGATCAATCCCCTCCTGGTTCAAGATCCATGTTGCCTAAATTGTTTTGTGTGTCTTTTTAACTAAATAGCGCCCCCTGTGTGCACTTCCAGTAATAACGTAAACCCTGGTATGGTACAGAAACAGTACGACAGTAAGAAAATCTGGATACCAACCCTAGTGTGTGTATAGAGGCTCCACTGCTGAGCTGAGGTGGTTTAATAGGGAGAAGCTTTCAGTTTGTGGACGGTTTCGTGCTACTATGCTGAGTCATAAAGTCACAGAAGGATGTGTGTGTGTGTGTGTGAGTGTGTGTGTGTGTGTGTGTGTGTGTGTGTGTGTGTGTGTGTGTGTGTGTGTGTGTGTGTGTGTGTGTGTGTGTGTGTGTGTGTGTGTGTGTGTGTGTGTGTATTTAGGGCTGGAACAATTACGTGTAACCAACGGTTATCGATAAAGACCGTCATGAAAATAAAATAACCGTCATAACCGTTTATTTATAAAAAATATTTATAAAATGACTGAAGATGGGATGGCCTGGCGTTTCTGCCGTAACATGGTCTATTCACAACGTGATGAAACTTTGTTGCTCCTTGCTGAAACAAGCAAGGTGTTGTAGCAAATGAGTCTTCAACCCCCCTTCAGTAGCAGCACACAGCTATAGAATGAATAGAACAGGCTTGGAACCTCTAACCCTGGAAATTTGACTAGTAAACTCATAGATGCGGTAAAGAGGTCAATGGAATGCAGACTTGGTGGATAAAAGAAGGATGCTGGATTGGCGCACATTCAACAAATCTGTTTAAAAAAAAATAAAAAAATAAGGATGTTTGTAAAATCTGTCATGATGGATGTATTGTAACAGGCCCACAATGTGCTTACTAAAGTATGATTTGGATATATTTGGCTGTTTTTGCTGAATAACATTTAGAAGCGGTTCCTTTTCAGGTTTAAAAGAAGTGACTGCTAAATGCTAACTTCTGTTCGAATAACCTGGCAGCATAGCTAGCATGCAGAAATCCGTGGTGTTAGTTAAAGTCGTTTTTTAACTGCAATGCAATTAATTGGTGACGATGACATGAGCATGTAATGGGGTTGACATCCTCACAAGGAAAATTATGTGGATATATTGAAGCAACATCTCAAGACATCAGTCAGGAAGTTCAAGCTTGGTCGAAAATGGGTCTTCCAAATGGACAATGACCCCAAGCATACTTCCAATGTTGTGGCAAAATGGCTTAAGGACAACAAAGTCAAGGTATTGGAGTGGCCATCACAAAGCCCTGACCTCAATCCTATAGAAAATGTGTCGGCAGAACTGAAAAAGCACGTGCGAGCAAGGAAGCCTACACACCTGACTCAGTTACACCAGCTCTGTCAGAATGAATGGGCCAAAATTCACCCAACTTATTGTGGGAAGCTTGTGGAAGGCTACCCGAAACGTTTGACCCAAGTTAAACAATTTAAAGGCAATGCTACCAACTACTAATTGAGTGTATGTAAACTTCTGACCCACTGGGAATGTGATGAAAGAAATAAAAGCTGAAATAAATCATTCTCTCTACTATTATTCTGACATGTCACATTCTTAAAATAAAGTGGTGATCCTAACTGACCTAAGACAGGGAATTTTTACTAGGATTAAATGTCAGGAATTGTGAAAAACTGAGTTTAAATGTATTTGGCTAAGGTGTATGTAAACTTCCGACTTCAACTGTATATGTATTAATGTATGTATGTATGTGTGTGAATGTGTGTATATATATATATATATATATATATATATATATATATATATATATATATATATATATATATATATATATATTATGTATGTATATATATTATGTATGCATATGTGTATATATGTGTGTATATATGTGTATGTGTGTATATATGTGTGTTTATGTATATATGTGTGTATATATACAGTGGGGCAAAAAAGTATTTAGTCAGCCACCAATTGTGCAAGTTCTCCCACTTAAAAAGATGAGAGAGGCCTGTAATTTTCATCATAGGTACACTTCAACTATGACAGACAAAATGAGAAAAAAAATCCAGAAAATCACATTGTAGGATTTTTTTTGACGTGGTCATTTGGCTGACCAATAGCCGTCATCCAAATTTCCATGACCTTCACAGCCCTAGTGTTTCAAGGTCACATGCACAAGTACAGTGAAATGCCTTTCTTGCAAACTCAAGTGTGTTTTTGTCTTTCTCTCTTGCTCTACCTCCTGTTTGTGTACCTCTGTATGCTTGTCTGTCTTACAGTGTGTACAGAGACAAACAAAGGAAACAGAATATTTCCACAAACAGAAAAGCTGAATATTTTTCCCTATGATTTAAGGCTGTTTTGATCTTAAAGCATTGATGCGTGAGATGCATTCTAATGCCAGGAAGGTGGCACTTTCCTCCCTTTCTGGTCTCCTCGCATCTCTTCTGGTCACATGCTGCTGCTTAAGGAAGGTGATTGGATGCTTACACTAATGAGAACGCTCTCACCAGGAAGTTTCACAACGCCGAGTTCTACTCCAGCTGCTCTCTCTTCATCTGACTACGTGTTCTGTCATAGTCTGACAGCATCTGGTCGTCGTGGTGGTGGCACAGGGCTGCTCATTTCTCCTAAGTGGAGATTTTCAATTTTCTCCCTCACTCACCTGTCCATCTCCTCAGTTGAATTACATGCTGTCACTGTTGGTGGCAGGGTGTGTGTGTGGGTGTGTGTGGGTGCGTGCGTGCGAGCGTGTGAAGGGCTGTACCTACACACTGAAAAAAGGCTGTAAAGTCGAAACGTCTGATGCAGTAAAAAATGTAAAACATTGAATAATGACTTAAGCTTTAATGCAACATATTTTTAGTGCGAACACATTGCACCTCTTTGTGTGTGTGAAGGACTCTCAGTAGCTGTCAGCTGTAGATCTGCTGAACAAAGTGTGGTGCTAAGACAACATGTCTGTCTGTCTGTCTGGTGTCTGTCCTCTTACTCACGCAATACTCTGTCTAACACGGTCTATTGTCTTTTAGGGTCTGAGTACCTCAGCATGTCCACACAGGTGTTCACAAGGGCCCACTCGACCTGTACATATGGTGGAGTGGATTTAGCCTGATTTAGCCGTACACACACACACACTGCTGTGCCTGTGAAACTTCCCCATCACGGTCTCTCCCCACACAGCTTTTGAACACGTCACATACACAGTTTCCAGTATAAAAGGTGCAGTGAAATACTTGCTACCTCCCTCAACATTGCAGTACAATAATCAATATCAATAATACAAAAAGTCAAATAAAAAACAACAGGTAGTTAGACGGTAGTATGCAAAGTAATAAACTGATATTTCCACAATGGGATATACAGTATATATTCTGAATATGCCATGTCAAGTATGGCTGTATTTACAAATATAAAGTGGATGTTGTCATGGTTGCACAGTTGAATCAATACTATATAATAGAACAGCAGCGTTGACTGTGTGTGTGTGCGTGTGCGTGTGTATGTATGTGTGTAAAGGTTGGATGTGTGGAGAGCCTGTGTAAATAGTCTCTTGGTGCAGATAGTCTTTAAGGTGCACATAGTCTCTAACGTGCTGTTCTAAGTAGGTAGACAGTTAGGCTTAGCTGCTCAGCAGTCGGGTGGTCTGGTAGTAGAAGCTGTCTCGGAGCCTGTTGTTCTGAGACTGGATGCTCCGACACAGTTTGGTCTGGTGGTAGAAGCTGTCTCGGAGCCTGTTGTTCTGAGACTGGATGCTCCGACACAGTTTGGTCTGGTGGTAGAAGCTGTCTCGGAGCCTGTTGGTTCGAGACTGGATGCTCCGACACCGTCTGGTCTGGTAGTAGAAGCTGTCTCGGAGCCTGTTGTTCTGAGACTGGATGCTCCGACACAGTTTGGTCTGGTAGTAGAAGCTGTCTCGGAGCCTGTTGTTCTGAGACTGGATGCTCCGACACAGTTTGGTCTGGTGGTAGAAGCTGTCTCGGAGCCTGTTGTTCTGAGACTGGATGCTCCGACACAGTTTGGTCTGGTGGTAGAAGCTGTCTCGGAGCCTGTTGGTTCGAGACTGGATGCTCCGACACCGTCTGGTCTGGTAGTAGAAGCTGTCTCGGAGCCTGTTGTTCTGAGACTGGATGCTCCGACACAGTTTGGTCTGGTAGTAGAAGCTGTCTCGGAGCCTGTTGTTCTGAGACTGGATGCTCCGACACCGTTTGGCCTGGTGGTAGAAGCTGTCTCGGAACCTGTTGTTCTGAAACTGGATGCTCCGACACAGTTTGGCCTGGTGGTAGAAGCTGTCTCGGAGCCTCTTGGTTCTGAGACTGGATGCTCCGACACAGTTTGGTCTGGTGGTAGAAGCTGTCTCGGAGCCTGTTGTTCTGAGACTGGATGCTCCGACACCGTTTGGCCTGGTGGTAGAAGCTGTCTCGGAGCCTGTTGGTTCGAGACTGGATGCTCCGACACTGTTTGGTCTGGTAGTAGAAGCTGTCTCGGAGCCTGTTGGTTCGAGACTGGATGCTCCGACACTGTTTGGCCTGGTAGTAGAAGCTGTCTCGGAGCCTGTTGTTCTGAGACTGGATGCTCCGACACCGTTTGGCCTGGTGGTAGAAGCTGTCTCGGAGCCTGTTGGTTCGAGACTGGATGCTCCGACACTGTTTGGTCTGGTAGTAGAAGCTGTCTCGGAGCCTGTTGTTCTGAGACTGGATGCTCCAACACCGTTTGGCCTGGTGGTAGAAGCTGTCTCGGAGCCTGTTGGTTCGAGACTGGATGCTCCGACACTGTTTGGTCTGGTGGTAGAAGCTGTCTCGGAGCCTGTTGGTTCGAGACTGGATGCTCCGACACTGTTTGGTCTGGTGGTAGAAGCTGTCTCGGAGCCTGTTGGTTCGAGACTGGATGCTCCGACACTGTTTGGTCTGGTGGTAGAAGCTGTCTCGGAGCCTGTTGGTTCGAGACTGGTTGCTACGACACTGTTTGGTCTGGTGGTAGAAGCTGTCTCGGAGCCTGTTGGTTCGAGACTGGTTGCTCCGACACAGTTTGGTCTGGTAGTAGAAGCTGTCTCGGAGCCTGTTGTTCTGAGACTGGATGCTCAGACACTGTTTGGTCTGGTGGTAGAAGCTGTCTCGGAGCCTGTTGTTCTGAGACTGGATGCTCCGACACAGTTTGGTCTGGTGGTAGAAGCTGTCTCGGAGCCTGTTGTTCTGAGACTGGATGCTCCGACACCGTTTGGCCTGGTGGTAGAAGCTGTCTCGGAGCCTCTTGGTTCTGAGACTGGATGCACCGACACCGTTTGGCCTGGTGGTAGAAGCTGTCTCGGAACCTGTTGTTCTGAGACTGGATGCTCCGACACAGTTTGGTCTGGTGGTAGAAGCTGTCTCGGAGCCTGTTGTTCTGAGACTGGATGCTCCGACACCGTTTGGCCTGGTGGTAGAAGCTGTCTCGGAGCCTGTTGGTCCAAGACTAGATGGTCTGATACCACTTGCCAGATGGTAACAGATTGAACAGCCTGGTGCTCGGCGGACTTGAGTCCTTGGCGATCTTCCGGGTCTTCCTCAGACACCGCCTTGTGTAAATGTCCTGGAGGGCAGGGAGCTCGCCCCAGTAATGTATTGGGCTGTCCGCACCACCGTCTGTAGAGGCTTGCGGTTGAGGGCGGTGCTGTTGCTATACCAGGCGGTGATACAGATGGTTCAAGATGCTCTCGATGGTGCAGCTGCACAACTTCTTGAGGATCTGAGGGCCCATATCAAATTTCTTCCGTTGCCTGAGGTTGAAGAGGTGCTGTTGCGCCTACTTCACAGCGGTGTTGGTGTGATTGGACTATTATAGATCCTCTGTGATGTGCATGCCGAGGAACTTGTAGCTTTTGACCCTTTCCACTGCAGCCCTGTCGATGCAGATGGGGGCATGCTCACCCCCCTGTTTTCTCAAGTCCCCGACCAGCTCCTTGGTTTTGCTGACGTTGAGGGAGAGGCTGTTATCCTGGCACAACCCCCCCTCTAGGTCTCTGATCACTACTTTCCTTTTCTGCTTCCCTCTCCTACAACCCTACCTACTCAACCCCTACTCAGATGGTCATGCGCTGTCGTAATCTTCTCTCTCTCACACTACTCTTTCCTCTTCTATCCTATCATCTCTCCCTTCTGCTAAATCCTTCTCCCGTCTGTCTCCTGATTCTGCCTCTTCGACCCTACTCTCCTCTCTTTCCGCATCCTATGACTCGCACTGTCCCATTTCCTCCTGGCTGGCTCGGCCCTCCCCTCTGTATCCGCTGCTAAAGCCACTTTCTATCATTCTACATTTCTAAATTCTGCCTCTAACCCTAGGAAACTCTTTTCCACTTTCCTCCCCACCTCTCCTCCCTCTCTGCGGACGACTTTGTGAACCACTTTGAAAAGAAGGTGAATGACATTCACTCCTCATTCACTCAACCTATTGGGTCCACTGGTCCCACTCACACAGAACTACTCTGTCTTGACCTCTTTCTCCCTTTTCTCTCCAGATTAAATCCTGCAACTAGTGAGGTCTGGCCGCCCGACAACCGTCCCGCTCAACCCTATCCTCTCTTCCCTTCTCCAAACCATCTTTGGAGACCTTCTCCCATTTCTTACTTCCCTCATCAACTCATCCCTGGCCACTGGCTTCAAAATGTCCCCTCCTCAAGAAACCAACACTCGACCCCTCTGACGTCAAAAACTACAGATTTGTATCCCTTCCATCGTTTCTTTCTAAAACACTTGAGCGTGCTGTCTCTGACCAGCTCTCTCGCTACCTCTCTCAAAATGATCTTGTTGACCCTAACCAGTCAGGCTTCAAGACGGGTCATTAAACCGAGACTTCTCTTTGTGTCAAGGAGGCTCTCCGCGCTGCCAAAGCTGACTCTCTCCTCTGTTCTCATAATCATAGATCTACCGCTGCCTTCAACACCGTGAACCATCAGATCCTCCTCTCCACCCTCTCAGGGCTGGGCGTCTCAGGCTCTGCACTCTCTTGGATTGCATCCTACCTGGCAGGCCGCTCCTACCAGGTGCATGGAGAGGATCTGTGTATGCCACATGTACTCTTACTACTGGTGTCCCCCAAGGCTTGGTTCTTGGCCCTCTCCTCTTCTCTCTGTACACCAAGTCACTTGGCTCTGTCATATCCTCACATAGGAGAGACTATCATTGCTATGCGGCTGCCACTCAACTACTTTTCTCCTTCTCCCCTTCTGACACCCAGGTGGTGACACTCAGGTGGTGACAGGCATCTCTGCGTGCCTGGCAGATATCTCAGCTTGGATGTCGGCCCACCACCTCAAGCTCAACCTCGACAAGACGGAGCTGCTCTTCCTCCCGGGGAAGGCCCACCCTCTCCATGACCTCAACATCACGGTTGACAGCTCCACAATGTCCCCTTCCAGAGTGCAAAGAACCTCTGCATGACCCTGGACAACACCCTGTTGTTCTCTGAAAACATCAAAGCAGTGACTCGCTCCTATAGGTTCATGCTCTACAACATCCGTAGAGTACGATCCTACCTCACAGAAATAGCAGCACAGGTCCTAATCCAGGCACTTTTCCCCCCCCCTACTAGCACTGACTTTGCTGAGAGCTACTTTATTGAGGAAAAACGTACTTACTATGACTGAGATACTCGTCGACCATCTCATTCCAAAATCATGGTAAAAAAAAAAAGATTTTTATTTTATTTAACATTTATTTAACTAGGCAAGTCAGTTAAGGACAAATTCTTATTTGCAATGACGGCCTACCCATAAAAACCACAGACACACACACACAGGCACACATCAGTACACATAGACACACACACACACACACACGTTTGTTTTAATATCCTAGTGGGGACCAACCAATTGATTCCCATTCAAATCCTATTTTCCATCACCCTAAATTTAAACCTAACTGTTAACCTAACCCTAATTCGATCCCTAACCCTAATTGTAACCCTAACCATAAACCTAAACCCTAAGCCTAAAGTAGCCTTTTTTCTTGTGGGGACCAGCAAAATGTTCCCACTTGTCCGAATTTTCCTCGCAAGGACTTCTGGTCCCCACAAGGATAGTAAAACCAAAACCGCACACACGAGTGCATATGGACTCTCACACACTATCTGTCACATCCTGTCGTCTCGTTAGTACTTGTCATCTGTCTGTGTGCCAGATGATTGGCAGGTGACTCTGTTGGAGCTGTTTGTCTCCTAGACGCTCGCTAACGTCTCAGTACATTTATCACGTCTCCTGTTGGGTTAGCATAGCACCCTGTCACTCACTGGAGCTACCTACTCTGTTGCTCTGAATACCTGAGCAGAGACCATGATATTGGTGTCAGACCAACACATTTCTTCAGAGCTAACATCACACGTATGAATCATCTCCTCACACCACTCCCTATATCAGTTCAAATAGGATCTTTTCAGGATCTACTCTGCCTGAAGATACAGTATGAGGATCTACTCTACCTGAAGATACAGTATGAGGATCTACTCTACCTGAAGATACAGTATGAGGATCTACTCTACCTGAAGATACAGTATGAGGATCTACTCGACCTGAAGATACAGTATGAGGATCTACTCGACCTGAAGATACAGTATGAGGATCTACTCTGCCTGAAGATACAGTATGAGGATCTACTCGACCTGAAGATACAGTATGAGGATCTACTCTACCTGAAGATACAGTATGAGGATCTACTCTGCCTGAAGATACAGTATGAGGATCTATTTGAGGTAGATTCCAGAAGGTCCAAAAGTATGTGGACACCTGCTCGTCAAACATTTCATTCCAAAATCATGGGCTTTAATATGGAGGTGGTCCCCCCTTTGCTGCTATAACAGCCTCCACTCTTCTGCGAAGGCTTTCCACTAGATGTTGGAACATTGCTGCAGAGACTTGCTTCCATTCAGACACAAAAGCATTAGTGAGGTCGGGCACTGATATTGGTCGATTAGGCCTGGCTTGCAGTCGGTGTTCCAATTCATCCAAAAGGTGTTCGATGGGGTTGAGATCAGAGCTCTGTGCAGGCCAGTCAAGTTCTTCCACACCGATCTTTACAAACCATTTCTGTATGGACCTCGCTTTGTGCATGGGGGCATTATTATGCTGAAACAGGAAAAGGGACTTCCCCAAACTGTTGCCACATGTTCGTCTACTGTAATTATTGTATACTTCTATCAGCCTGTCGTGTGTATGCGAAGTGTTTTACAAACAGTTTTGATCTACTATTGTCAAGTGTGATTTAGAGGTCTGAGCTTCAATACTCCTTGTTGTGGTTGGTTTAGGCTGAGCTTCTAGTCCAGGGGTGTACTGTATTATTTTGGTCCTTGAAGGCCACCGTATTCTGGCTCTGTGACAGTGGGGGGCATTCTAAATAGTCTGACATCTCTCCTCTCCTTCATATTTACTGATCTGAAGACACAGGATGACGAAAGCAAACACTCACACACACACACACGCACACTCCAGGCACAGCTACAGAGGTTTCATTAGGTGACTGTGTCGTACTGTGTTTAACTGTAATGCATTTGAGCGGCCACAGAGGCACTCGGGTCTTCCTGCCAGGTTCCATACTGTCTCTCTAATGCATAAACTGTGTCTAGTGCCATCAGAAAACTCTCACATTTCTCACTGTTTCAACACCCTGATACACTATCCAGATATGATGTTATTCATCTTATTTACAAAGATTATAAGCAGTCTATGATATAGGTGATTTATTGTGCAGTAGATTGGAAAGGTAGTGAGGGGGCTAAGTTGGTTGCTGGCCAATGTCTCTCCTTACTCTGACTCTGTGTGTGTGTGTGTGCGTGCGTGTGCGTGCGCCATAAGAAAAACTCTCCTCTCCACAGAGAAATCAGTGTAGGGTAAGAGCAGTCTTCCAGTAATGCGTGTCACCATGGCTGACAATCCTAACAAACAAACCTGTATATGTGAGAATGGGTGGTCAATAACAACAGAGACAGGTTGAATGTATCTCTCGCTACAGTCAAGTACCTTACCATGGCTGATGATGTTGTTACAGTTGGTGCTATGCATTTTGGCAGGTAGCGTTTCCTGGCATCCGCCAAACCCAGATTTGTCCGTCAGACTGCCAGATGGTGAAGCGTGATTCATCACTCCAGAGAACGTGTTTCCACTGCTCCAGAGTCCAATGGCGGCGAGCTTTACACACACCAGCCTGCGCTTGGTATTGCACTTGGTGATCTTAGGCTTGCGGGCGGCTGCTCGTCCATGGAAACCCACTTCATGATGCTCCCAACGAACAGTTCTTGTGCTGACGTTGCTTCCAGAGGCAGTTTAGAACTCTGTAGTGAGGGTTGCAACCAAGGACTGACGATTTTTATGTGCTATGCGCTTCAGCACTCGGCGGTCCCGTTCGGTGAGCTTGTGTGGCCTACCACTTTGCGGCTGAGCCGTTAATGCTCCTTGATGTTTCCACTTCATAATAACAGAACTTACAGTTGACCGGGGCAGCTCTAGCAGGGCAGAAATTTGACCAACTGACTTGTTGGAAAGGTGGCATCCTATGGCGGTGCCACGTTGAAAGTCACTGAGCTCTTCAGTAATGCCATTCTACTGCCGATGTTTGTCTATGGAGATTACATGGCGGTGTGTTCGATTTTATAAACCTGTCAGCAACGTGTGTGGCTGAAAGTCGCAAAAAAAGCTTGCTCTCTGTTCCTTGCCTCAGGCTGCACACGCTGTTCTCTCATCGGATTATTCTCAATTTAATCTTGTCTTTACTAATTATGTAAAATTAGATTTGATTTAGAATGGTCCATTATGAAATGGGCAGGAACAGGAACAGGGGCAAGAGAAAAAAGACATGTAATCCGTATGCACTGGAATATCGAATGGAGTCCGCATTCCCGCTGGTTCGTTTCACTCATGCGCAACAGGTGATATTCAAGAGAATACAGACCACGTCCAACGCATATTCTGAGTTTTGTGGATATGAACCATATCCTGACAAATTCTGAAGACCTGTGTGAACCGTTACAGAAAGCTGGGCATATGTCGCATGTCACTACTTCACAAGAGAGGTATTTGAACAGGGGGGGGGTTTCTTCAAAAATGCCTTCTTAAATATGTCAACTGTCATGTGCCTTTAATAACAAACTCGTATGCAATCTGTAAATATAAATAAAATGTGAAATCACAAAGCTGTTTAGAGACTGAAAAAATACAGAATCTAACCATGCTTGGTTGAGATAATGAGGGGGTTGGGACATTCACAAGAAACATTATTTTTTAGGATTATTTTTAAAGTGTTTTCAGTCTGTCGTGAATCATCATAATCCATACACCACTGGGGGAAAAGGGTCCATAACAGGGGATGTCTTTACATGACACGTTGTTGATATCCTACAGAATACAGAAAATGTCCAATGCATATTTTGTGTTTTGTGGATTTGCACCATATCCTGACAAATTCTGAATCCAGATGTCTTTTAGACGTATATGATATTGGGATTACTCAGAATATCACACAGACATTTCCTATGGACGGATATGGACTCATTTAATATCCTGAGATATGTGACATCCTATTTTCTGTCTTCATGTTGACAAATACTGACTGTGTATATCGCATATCTCTGTTTTCAAGATATTAAGCTATATTGATTCCAGATATGCTTCTCTTGGCTGAGGCCCATATCCGCTTGACAATTTCTGATGCTTATATGAGTTTTGAAGACATGTTTAATAATTTCACAAATATTAAATCCATATAATTTTTTCAGACACTAGCTAAACATTTTGTATTCCATCTGCATAAAGGCATGAGCAAACCGCAAGCTAAAAGCATTGTAACTGGTAGCCTGGCAACAAGAATCTCAGCCTTTCTGCTGTTGAGTTCCAACTGTCATGTTTGAATTTGGGCGCCACAAATGAGTTTGTAAAAACGGTGTGTGGTCGAACTGACAACTGGAGAAACAAAGAAGTGAGAAGATGTTCTGAAAATACCTCAAAGAAGTTAACGCTAAAGTGAGTAGCTCATTTGAGATGTTTTATTTATCTTAATAACTAGAATCCCCCCTTCTCTCGGTGTCCTCTTTCTCTCTGCCTGGGTAGATCTCTCATTAGCTATGTACATACTGATGACTGAAGTTAGCTCTCTTATGAGGACCACCAACGTACAGCTGCTGCATACTGATCACTGAAGTATACTGTCTTATAAGGACAGAGTGTGAAAACAGCCCCCCCATCCAACAGATTCAGTCTCAGCTGGCAAATGACAACAGAGTGTCCCAGTCCCAGTTAATTAAATAGAACACACTCATCATATCCTCTTCCACCTGCTCTAAAGGTCATATCATTGTCCCTGTATACTTTTTTGTCACCATGGATCTTGTGCGTCACGCCACACTGCTATCCACTTCCTCTGTGACAGCTGCTGCTGGGTGTGTGTGTGTGTGTGTGTGTGTGTGTGTGTGTGTGTGTGTGTGTGTGTGTGTGTGTGTGTGTGTGTGTGTGTGTGTGTGTGTGTGTGTGTGTGTGTGTGTGTGTGTGTGTGTGTGTGTGTGTTCTCTCACTGCACTGTTAGTGTTGTTTCTCTGTTCCCCTTATTACGGATTACTACCTCTCTCCCCAAACACACACACACACACACACACACACACACACACACACACACACACACACACACACACACACACACACACACACACACACACACACACACACACATACACACACACACACACACACACACACACACACACACACACACACACACACACACACACACACACACACAGGAACACTTCCTCAAATGGTAGGATAACTGGAATCCCACCAGGAAGAGAGAGAGAAAGAAAGAAGTAACAGGGAGGGAGAGAGAGAGGGAGAACTGAGGGAATGTGCTAGATGGAGAGAAGAGAGCTATAATAATAACAATAAAAATTTTACTGACAAAAATGACAAATCTGTCTGGTATAGGGAGAGAAGAGAGAGATAGGAAGCAGCCAAACAATAGTCTTGAACTGAGTTTTAGGTGATTTCTCAAGGAGCAACAACCGTGGAAACGTCTGACCTCAACCCCATCGAACACCTTTGGGATGAATTGGAATACCGACTGCGAGCCAGGCCTAATCGCCTACCCTACCGTAACCTAACCTAACCTAACCTAATTGCCCAACTTCACTAATGCTCTTGTGGCTGAATGGAAGTCCCCACAGCAATGTTCCAACATATAGTGGAAAGCCTTCCCAGAAGAGTGGAGGCTGTTATAGCAGCAAAGGGGGGACTAACTCCATATTAATGCCCATGATTTTGGAATGAGATGTCCAGGGCCAGGGAGTTCTTCAAGCGTGCAGATGGATATATCTGGGTGTTATTCACGATGTAGTGTAGTTAGAGCAGATATTTTCCTGATGACATCGTCTTTTCTGCCTGGTTAGATCCCCCCGCTCTATCTATCTATCTATCTATCTATCTATCTATCTATCTATCTATCTATCTATCTATCTATCTATCTATCTATCTATCTATCTATCTATCTATCTATCTATCTATCTATCTATCTCGGTCTCTCGGTGTCTCGGTGTCTCGGTGTCTCGGTGTCTCTGTCTCTCTCTCGGCCTCTCTCTCTGTCTCCACCTGTGTAATCTTCTCTGTTCTTTCCTGGAACTGGAGATGTCAATGCCTCTTGAATAACACCCTGATAAATCCATCTGCACGCTTGAAGAACTCTCTGGCCCTGGACAGAGTGCGTGCGTGCGTGCGTGCGTGCGTGCGTCAGTCTGTTTGCTGTCGGTCTCCAGACACACAGAGGTCAGGGGTGTGTGGCAGCTATAAGCCTCCTCAGCCTCCTCCTGTTCCTAGGCCTGCAGGTCACATAAACATGCTAGTCACATTGTAGAGTCAGGGGCATACATTTAACACCCAACAATTTAAAATAGGCTACTAAAATAATTTCAAACCCGATTAAAAAGCAAATGCAGTTATTGGTATTAGAGGGCTGACTTAATGACCATGCAGAGGCCTAAGAGCGTGAGGGAAGGCTGTTTGTATGGCTGGCTGGGTGGCTTTATGGAGAGCAGAGATCTGTATATAATGGCGAGATGCTCATGTCTCCATCCTAACAACGGGAGTCATTGTCCCAAAGGTGGGAAGGCAGGCGCTTAGGTCCAAAATAAGCCCATAGAAACAAATGGGGCTTATTTTGGACAGATTTAGGTGAGAAACCTCTTACTTCGCCTCTTCCTCTCTGTGGAGAGTGCATCGACGCAGCTGCAGGGCACAGCGGGACTTTTTCTCAACACATTGCAGAGGTAAAGATGGCTTTGGCTAGGTAACTGCTGTTTGACTTGAAACTTAACTAGAGGTTTAATCCCGGTGCTGAGCTAGTGCGTAGCAGGCAGCTGACTGTATGTGAAGTGACATAACGTTTTGGAATAAAATAAATAAAATACTAAGTGTGACTAAAGTGATGTAGTGACTCCAACCTCATTGAAGTGGAAGAGCTTTGCAGATAGAAGCTCATAAGAACACTTTATTTGTTTATATGTTTATTTATTTACTTCCTATAAGCTGATTATAAACATTAAGCAGATGAGCACTATTACATAATTTGTTGACCATTAAATGAGGTAAATACACGTAAAGGTGTATCGTTTGTGATTTATATCAAATTACAGGACATCGTATTCCTTGTGTTTAGCATTTGCTACAGTTACCATTCTTATTTACATTCTTCGTTGCGTCAAACTGTTTCCAAGGCAACGCCACAAGTCTCTCTCTCGTCTGTAGAAAGGTCAAGGCAGGGAAGAGAGTCCTGCTGTTAGTTGAAGGACTGTGTGTATCTCTGTTAGAGAGACTGGGCTTTAATGTTCTACTGCCTGTAGGCCAGAAATCCAAAGGGAAAAAACTTAACAACCATGGTTGCGTCCCAAATGGTTGCCTAGTCCATCTATAGCGCATTACTTTTACATTACATTGCTTTTAACTAAGGACAGGGGTGTTCCTGGTCATGCCACCTATGTCCCCTAAAGCAAAGAGTGGAAATAACCTCAGGTAGGTTTTATTTCATCTCTTCAATAAGAAGATTTGTTCTAAGGCTCTGGCTTTAGTCCCGCAGAAGATTCCAAGATGTGTACTGGGCAGCTCTGAGTTTCTAGAAGCTTCCAAGTTCCAAACATGTGGAGTTCCAGTGTAGCTCTGAGAGTTCTAAGTTCTCTGTCTCACATTCTTATGAGAAACCGGCACAACAAAAGCCTATATCCGTCCTAAGATTAAAATCAATAGTGTACAGTGCCTCCCCCCATGTAGGAGGCAGCCATAGTCCTCCACAGCTAACAGCTAGGACGGTAAGGTGTGTTAATAGCAAGTCCATTCTGTCATGGAAGGTATCATTAGATGTGAGAGAGCACAGTGCCTTCTAACCACGTATAAGTACTGAGGAGCAGGAGAAGAACCCTAGGAGAGTGCAAATTGAGATGGAGGACGAATCAGAGTTGTTGCTTTTCACAGTGACACCTGCACTATTCTGCCTAGACTCCATATCCGTCTCATCATTATCATCAGTTCATTATGATGATTAACATGCTTACAGCTTCAGCCCAGCCCTCTTTATCTTACATAACATGTACACTTTTATCAAATCCACTGTATTAGGCTTAGTGAGATTACCCAAGCAGACGATGAATGGAGAGCGAGAGAGACCCATGAGAAATAATGCGTTTTTTCCTACTAATAAATTCTACAGCGAGCACGGCGCCATACTGTTACAGAGTACCTTGAGAAGATCAGTTCAACTTTGAACAGCAGATTGGAAAAGGAAAGTTCACCGATTGGAAATTATGAGTGCCCATGAATCCATAGGGAGGGATTAGGGAAACTCATCTTTCACCGGATAGACCGATTGAGAACAGGAGGAGAAGGAGTGGAAAACCTTGAGAAAGAGGGGGATTGAGGCAAGGGCATTCACAGGGTGAGAGAGGGGGGAGAGTGTTTGTGAAACAGAACTGATTATTTCATCAGATATAGTATTAAGCCCAAATAAAAAAAACATTTCACCTCATCTACAGTCTTGAGAGAGAGGATCTCAGCCATTGATCTCAGATATCTGAGTGAAAAAACACAAAACAACATGGTATTTGTCACAAAGGATTAAGCAGACAGACAAAAGACGGACAGGCTTTTATCTTCATTCATTTTTCACATTTTTCCTCAATTTCTTGAATAATTTTTCCAATGCCGCCTTCTCAAAACACATAGGAGAAAAAGGTTTAAGGGACAGACAGACAGATTATGGGACAGCCTCCCTCTAAGATACAGCACACATCCAGAGTTGTCTCCATGGAACAGAACAGTCTAGGCCTGAGGGAGGTAGACAGAGACCGAGAGGGAGAGGAAGAGGGAGGTCTGGTGTGATACCTGCATTACTGTATATAGATTTCTCTATTGTGTTATTGACTGTACGTTTGTTTATTCCATGTGTAACTCTGTGTTGTTGTTTGTGTTGCACTGCTTTGCTTTATCTTGGCCAGGTCGCAGTTGTAAATGAGAACTTGTTCTCAACTGGCCTACCTGGTTAAATAAAGGTGAAATAAAAATTACCAATGTGGCACAGAGCTCTAACTCATCTACTTACTGAATGATGCTCCTGTTATGTGGTTTTAAACCTCTTCTTTGAAAGAGTCAGATCGGTCCCTCCCTCCCTCTGCAGAGGGACAAACGGTGTGGATTTTAATCAGCGTGTGTGTGTGTGTGTGTGTGTGTGTGTGTGTGTGTGTGTGTGTGTGTGTGTGTGTGTGTGTGTGTGTGTGTGTGTGTGTGTGTGTGTGTGTGTGTGTGTGTGTGTGTGAGACTAATACGCAGCTCAGCCTCTGCGTGCATGGGTGTCACGTTCTGACCATAGTTCCTTCTTTATGTCTTTATTTTGGTTTGGTCAGGGTGTGAGTTGGGGTGGGCATTCTATGTTGTTTTTCTATGTTTTCCATTTCTGTGTTTGGCCTGGTATGGTTCTCAATCAGAGGCAGCTGTCGATCATTGTCTCTGATTGAGAATCATACTTAGGTAGCCTGTTTTCCCCATTTTGGTTGTGGGTGATTGTTTTCTGTTTTGTGCGTATTCCTTACAGAACTGTTTCCTTTTCGTTCTCGCTCTTTATCATTTTTGTCATTTCAGTGTTCAGTTTATTTTGTTTATTAAAATGAACACTTACCACGCTGCACCTTGGTCCTCTTCTCCTTCACCAGACGAAAGCCGTTACAATGGGGGTGTAATCTTAATAACTACTTAACTACATATCACATATTTATCACTGCTTATCACTACTTATCACATTCACAATCAGACCTTATAATGAGGAAATGTTCGTAACAAGTCAACTAGCAACCAACAGCAAATTATACAGTGTTATACACCTATTAAAAAACAAGCAACCAACAGCAAATGATACACTGTTATACACCAATTAAAAATGCAAAGTCTTAAATAACAAAGCAAGGTTGCCTTTTCAACACCCACGTCTCTAAACCTGTTGCAGTGATGATTCAAATCTCAGTTGAATTCATATTGTACATTCATAATCCACTCAGCTCCTTATCATCCATAGGAGTCACAGAACCGCCTCACAGAGGCTCAGGGGAAACTTTCTGAGTGGTAGAACTGTAGAATTCATTGTCTCTGTCCCAAATGGCACTGTATTCCGTACATAGTGCACTACTTTTGACTCGGTCAAAAGACCCTGATCAAAAGTAGTGCACTATAAAAGGGTGCCATTTGGGTCGCAACCCCAACTGTAGAACTTTATGTACCTCTCACATTGTGTTTCTTCAATTTGTTTCTGATGCATCACTTTACCAAACACAATTTCAAATCAAATCAAAATGTAATTTGTCACATGCGTAAACAACAGTGCTTACTTACGGGCCCTTCCCAACAATTTCAAATGGATCAGAGTGTGGAGAGAGAGACTGTGTGTGTGTGTGATAGAGAAAGAGATTGTTGTGCTGCAGAATGAGGACCCAAAAGCGACGTAATAGTAACAGAGTCTTTATTCCAGAATAAAACAAATAATGATTCTCCAGGATACTATCCTCTCGTCAACAGAGAGGAACGACTGGAGACGCGACCACAGACTGCAGGTCGCTTCAGGAAGGCACTGGCCGTAGCTGACATTGACACCTGCTCACACGCAGCATCTGAAGAAGGCAAAGAACACGACAGGGCGGAACAAGGACACAGGAACAGCAAACGTCAAACAAGAATCCGACAAGGACAGAAGCGGAAAACAGAGGGAGAAATAGGGACTCTAATCAGAGGGCAAAATAGGGGACAGGTGTGAAAGAGTAAATGAGGTCGTTAGGAGAATGAGAAACAGCTGGGAGCAGGAACGGAACGATAGAGAGAGAGAAAGAGGGAAAGAACCTAATAAGACCAGCAGAGGGAAGCACAGGGACAAGACATGATGAAAGACAAAACATGACAGTACCCCCCCACTCACCGAGCGCCTCCTGGCGCACTCGAGGAGGAACCCTGGCGGCAACGAAGGAAATCATTAATCAACGAACGGTCCAGCACGTCCCGAGATGGAACCCAACTCCTCTCCTCAGGACCGTAACCCTCCCAATCCACTAAGTACTGGTGACCACGTCCCCGAGAACGCATGTCCATGATCTTCCGTACCCTGTAAATAGGAGCGCCCTCGACAAGGACGGGGGGGGGGGAGGGAAGACGAATGGGGGCGCGAAGAAAAGGCTTGACACAAGAGACATGGAAGACAGGGTGGACGCGACGAAGATGTCGCGGAAGAAGCAGTCGCACAGCGACAGGATTGACGACCTGAGAGACACGGAACGGACCAATGAACCGCGGAGTCAACTTGCGAGAAGCTGTCGTAAGGGGAAGGTTACGAGTGGAAAGCCACACTCTCTGACCGCGACAATACCTAGGACTCTTAATCCTACGTTTATTGGCGGCTCTCACAGTCTGCGCCCTGTAACGGCAAAGTGCAGACCTGACCCTCCTCCAGGTGCGCTCACAACGTTGGACAAAAGCCTGAGCGGAGGGAACGCTGGACTCGGCGAGCTGGGACGAGAACAGAGGAGGCTGGTACCCAAGACTACTCTGAAACGGAGATAGCCCGGTAGCAGACGAAGGAAGCGAGTTGTGAGCGTACTCAGCCCAGGGGAGCTGTTCTGCCCAAGACGCAGGGTTTCGAAACGAAAGGCTGCGTAATATGCGACCAATCGACTGATTGGCCCTTTCTGCTTGACCGTTAGACTGGGGATGAAACCCGGAAGAGAGACTGACGGAAGCACCAATCAAACGACAGAACTCCCTCCAAAACTGTGACGTGAATTGCGGACCTCTGTCTGAAACGGCGTCTAACGGGAGGCCATGAATTCTGAACACATTCTCAATGATGATTTGTGCCGTCTCCTTAGCGGAAGGAAGCTTAGCGAGGGGAATGAAATGTGCCGCCTTAGAGAACCTATCGATAACCGTAAGAATCACAGTCTTCCCCGCAGACGAAGGCAGACCGGTAATAAAGTCTAAGGCGATGTGAGACCATGGTCGAGAAGGAATGGGAAGCGGTCTGAGACGACCGGCAGGAGGAGAGTTACCTGACTTAGTCTGCGCGCAGTCCGAGCAAGCAGCCACGAAACGGCGCGTGTCCCGCTCCTGAGTAGGCCACCAAAACCGCTGGCGAATAGAAGCAAGCGTACCCCGAACGCCGGGGTGGCCAGCTAACTTGGCAGAGTGAGCCCACTGAAGAACAGCCAGACGAGTAGAGACAGGAACGAACAGAAGGTTACTAGGACAAGCGCGCGGCGACGCAGTGTGAGTGAGTGCTTGCTTTACCTGTCTCTCAATTCCCCAGACAGTCAACCCGACAACACGCCCCTCAGGGAGAATCCCCTCGGGGTCGGTAGAAGCCACAGAAGAACTAAAGAGACGGGATAAGGCATCAGGCTTGGTGTTCTTATTTCCCGGACGATAGGAAATCACGAACTCGAAACGAGCGAAAAACAACGCCCAACGAGCCTGACGTGCATTAAGTCGTTTGGCAGAACGGATGTACTCAAGGTTCTTATGGTCAGTCCAAACGACAAAAGGAACGGTCGCCCCCTCCAACCACTGTCGCCATTCGCCTATGGCTAAGCGGATGGCGAGCAGTTCGCGGTTACCCACATCATAGTTGCGTTCCGATGGCGACAGGCGATGAGAAAAGTAAGCGCAAGGATGGACCTTATCATCAGACTGGGAGCGCTGAGACAGAATGGCTCCCACGCCCACCTCTGAAGCGTCAACCTCGACAATGAATTGTTTAGTGACGTCAGGAGTAACAAGGATAGGGGCGGATGTAAAACGCTTCTTGAGGAGATCAAAAGCTCCCTGGGCGGAACCGGACCACTTAAAGCAAGTCTTGACAGAAGTCAGAGCTGTGAGAGGGGCAGCCACTTGACCGAAATTACGAATGAAACGCCGATAGAAATTAGCGAAACCGAGAAAGCGCTGCAACTCGACACGTGACTTAGGAACGGGCCAATCGCTGACAGCCTGGACCTTAGCGGGATCCATCTGAATGCCTTCAGCGGAAATAACAGAACCGAGAAATGTGACAGAGGAGACATGAAAGGCGCACTTCTCAGCCTTCACGTAGAGACAATTCTCTAAAAGGCGCTGGAGTACACGTCGAACGTGCTGAACATGAATCTCGAGTGACGGTGAAAAAATCAGGATATCGTCAAGGTAAACGAAAACAAAAATGTTCAGCATGTCTCTCAGTACATCATTAACTAATGCCTGAAAGACAGCTGGAGCATTAGCGAGACCGAACGGCAGAACCCGGTATTCAAAATGCCCTAACGGAGTGTTAAACGCCGTTTTCCACTCGTCCCCCTCTCTGATGCGTACGAGATGGTAAGCGTTACGAAGGTCCAACTTAGTAAAGAACCTGGCTCCCTGCAAAATCTCGAAGGCTGACGACATAAGGGGAAGCGGATAACGATTCTTAACCGTTATGTCATTCAGCCCTCGATAATCCACGCAGGGGCGCAGAGTACCGTCCTTCTTCTTAACAAAGAAAAATCCCGCTCCGGCGGGAGAGGAAGAAGGCACCACGGTACCGGCGTTGAGAGAAACAGACAGATAATCCTCGAGAGCCTTACGTTCGGGAGCCGACAGAGAGTAAAGTCTACCCCGAGGGGGAGTGGTCCCCGGAAGGAGATCAATACAACAATCATACGACCGGTGAGGAGGAAGGGAGCTGGCTCTGGACCGACTGAAGACCGTGCGCAGATCATGATATTCCTCCGGCACTCCTGTCAAATCACCAGGTTCCTCCTGAGTAGAGGGGACAGAAGACACAGGAGGGATAGCAGACATTAAACACTTCACATGACAAGAAACGTTCCAGGATAGGATAGAATTACTAGACCAATCAATAGAAGGATTATGACATACTAGCCAGGGATGACCCAAAACAACAGGTGTAAAAGGTGAACGAAAAATCAAAAAGGAAATGGTCTCACTGTGGTTACCAGATACTGTGAGGGTTAAAGGTAGTGTCTCACATCTGATACTGGGGAGAAGACTACCATCTAAGGCGAACATGGGCGTGGGCTTCCCTAACTGTCTGAGAGGAATGTCATGTTTCCGAGCCCATGCTTCGTCCATAAAACAACCCTCAGCCCCAGAGTCTATCAAGGCACTGCAGGAAGCAGCTGAACCGGTCCAGCGTAGATGGACCGACAAGGTAGTACAGGATCTTGATGGAGAGACAGGAGTAGTAGCGCTCACCAGTAGCCCTCCGCTTACTGATGAGCTCTGGCTTTTACTGGACATGACATGACAAAATGTCCCGCAGAACCGCAATAGAGGCAAAGGCGGTTGGTGATTCTCCGTTCCCTCTCCTTAGTCGAGATGCGAATACCTCCCAGCTGCATGGGCTCAGTCTCTGAGCCGGTGGGAGGAGATGGTTGAGATGCGGAGAGGGGAAACACCGTTAACGCGAGCTCTCTTCCACGAGCTCGGTGACGAAGATCTACCCGTCGTTCTATGCGGATGGCGAGTGCAATCAAAGAGTCCACGCTGGAGGGAACCTCCCGGGAGAGAATCTCATCCTTAACCTCAGCGTGGAGTCCCTCCAGAAAACGAGCGAGCAACGCCGGCTCGTTCCAGTCACTGGATGCAGCAAGAGTGCGAAACTCTATAGAGTAATCCGTTATGGATCGATCACCTTGACATAGGGAAGCCAGGGCCCTGGAAGCCTCTTTCCCAAAAACTGAACGATCAAAAACCCGTATCATCTCCTCTTTAAAGTTCTGATAAACGTTAGAACACTCAGCCCTTGCCTCCCAGATAGCTGTGCCCCACTCCCGAGCCCGACCAGTAAGGAGTGATATGACGTAAGCGATCCGAGCTCTCTCTCTTGAGTATGTGTTGGGCTGGAGAGAGAACACAATATCACACTGGGTGAGAAAGGAGCGACACTCAGTGGGCTGCCCAGAGTAACATGGTGGGTTATTAACCCTAGGTTCCGGAGACTCGGAAGACCAGGAAGTAGCTGGTGGCACGAGACGAAGACTCTGAAACTGTCCTGAGAGATCGGAGACCTGAGCGGACAGGGTCTCAACGACATGACGAGCAGCAGACAATTCCTGCTCGTGTCTGCCGAGCATTGCTCCCTGGATCTCGACGGCAGTGTTGCGAGAATCCGTAGTCGCTGGGTCCATTCTTGGTCGGATTCTTCTGTTGTGCTGCAGAATGAGGACCCAAAAGCGACGTAATAGTAACAGAGTCTTTATTCCAGAATAAAACAAATAATGATTCTCCAGGATACTATCCTCTCGTCAACAGAGAGGAACGACTGGAGACGCGACCACAGACTGCAGGTCGCTTCAGGAAGGCACTGGCCGTAGCTGACATTGACACCTGCTCACACGCAGCATCTGAAGAAGGCAAAGAACACGACAGGGCGGAACAAGGACACAGGAACAGCAAACGTCAAACAAGAATCCGACAAGGACAGAAGCGGAAAACAGAGGGAGAAATAGGGACTCTAATCAGAGGGCAAAATAGGGGACAGGTGTGAAAGAGTAAATGAGGTCGTTAGGAGAATGAGAAACAGCTGGGAGCAGGAACGGAACGATAGAGAGAGAGAAAGAGGGAAAGAACCTAATAAGACCAGCAGAGGGAAGCACAGGGACAAGACATGATGAAAGACAAAACATGACAGAGATGGAGAGAGAGAGTGAGAGAGAGAGAAATTATTCAGTGAGCATTTTTGAGGAGCGTTGAGAGTTGCTTTCTGAGGAAGCAGCTGACTAACACAGAATTCCAAGTAGAGGAAAGTCATCTCTATCTCTCCCTCTCTCTCTCTCTGTTCCTCCCTCCCTCTCTCTCCCTCTATCCCTCTCCCTCTCCCTCTGATTTTGGAGGCTCTAAAAAGATGAGTTGTCTGTCTGTTACGGCCAGATGGGCTGCGCTCTGACTAAATGCCAGGCGCAACCACACACACACACACACACACACACACACACACACACACACACACACACACACACACACACACACACACACACACACACACACACACACACACGCACTCTTCCACAAATTAGCATGCAGGGTAAGCAGTAGCCTTTTCTCTCTCCTCCTTCGTTCCATCCTCTTCTCATCCGTTCCATCCGCCTCTCCTCCAATGGCTCCAGAGGGAGGAGAGAAATCCCCTCCGTTTATCCCTCTATCCTTGAGAGGAATAAACAGGTCTTAGCCGCAAGGAGAGAGGGAATGGTGCAAAGCAGAGGGATGGAAGGAGGGATGTTAGCACAGAACAACAGAGAGAGAAGAAAGAGATTCTACTTACAAAAGGCTCCAGACCTTATCCTCTCACACACAGAGAGCAGTACAGACACACAGAGAGCAGTACAGACACACATAGAGCAGTACAGACACACCGAGAGCAGTACAGAAACACAGTACAGACACACAGTACAGACACACAGAGAGAAAGTACAGGCACACAGAGACACGGTGCAGGCACAGAGACACCGTACAGGCACACAGAGACACAGTGTAGACACAGAGACACAGTACAGGCACACAGAGACACAGTACAGGCACACAGAGACACAGTACAGGGACACAGAGACACAGTGTAGACACAGAGACACAATACAGGCACAGAGACACAGTACAGACACAGAGACACAGTACAGACACAGAGACACAGTGTAGACACAGAGACACAATACAGGCACAGAGACACAGTACAGACACAGAGACACAGTACAGACACAGAGACATACGCCTATTAGAGTATAGCCTCTCTGTCAAGGATGCAGACATAAAGCATGGTTATAATACGTGACTGCAGCTATCTAATTCACAAATTATAATAGCGTCTTCAAGCTGAGACTGTCTCTGCGTCCTTCCATCCGGATGTGCATGCAACTGTGTGTGGGTTGTGTTGTTTACATTCCTCCCCAAGCCTCCACCCCAAGCAGACACCACGCTGGCACTCAGGGAATTATATGGGATTTTAAACAAACTGGAAACTGCACATCCTGAGGCCACATTCATTATGACTGGTGAAATTTAACAAAGGAAATCTAAAATTCCATCAACACATCTCCTGTTTCAACAGCGGGAAACGAAAGCTGGATCACTGCTATACTCCTTCCCGAGATGGATACCTCGTCCCCCCTTCGTCAAATCAGACCATGCCTCAATCCTGCTTCTACCAGCCTACACGCAGAAATTACAACAGAAAGCGGGCGCAGTTAGATCTGATACATGCAGTGTTTTCCGTAAGTGCCGGCTGTCGGTTAAACCAGGGTTTCCCAAACTCAGTCCTCCTGATGCTTCTTCATTGTCTCCTGTGAGTGAATTTATGCGTCCAATGTAATGTAAGTGGTAACGATGAGGTGAAATCAACTGAATTATTATTTTGTGCCACAATCATTTCTTTTCTTTTGCGTGTTTCATAGGCATTTAGCCAGCCACGGAGTCGGGGGCATAGGCTATTTACTGTTATTTGATTGACGACTGAAAGGCTTGTGTTCACTAGTTTATTACAGGTGTTGAACTGCCTGAATACAGTCAATATCCTCTATCACTTTGCTGGTCACAAATCATACAATGTAATTACATGCCCATGATATTGCATCGGGACAAGCAGTGGTCAAATTGGGATTTGTGGTGGGGGGGGGGGGCAATATAAAATATTAAACAATATATACTGACAAAAGCACAAATAACACCATAGGGACCTTCTTGGGAGGGAAATTACTGTGAGAAGGTCAGTTCTGGTGACTTTTTAATAGGACATTCTACTCAAATGAATGACAATAAAATGATGCTGACATCTAATATAGAATTTTAGTCTCCAGAAATTAGCCCAATAATATATTGGTCCATATTATCAGGCAGATGTGCTATTTAGCAATAAGCATTATCACCTGATGTAGCATAGTGGCTATTAATAAATAGGCTGAGGAGTTGCCCATCTGCATTTACCCCACTGGGCTAATAATTAGCTAGATCACAAACTCTTAAGTCTAAACATTTTTCCACCTGGACAAAAGGAATCCCTATGTGAGAATGCTGTTCATTGAATACAGCTCAGCTTTCAACACCATAGTCCCCTCCAAGCTCGTCATTAAACTCAGGGCCCTGGATATGAACACCTCCCTCTGCAACTGGATATTAGACTTCCTGATGGGCAGACCCCATGTGGTGAAGGTAGGCAACAACACCCCCGCCACGCTGACTCTCAACATGGGGGCCCCACAGGGGTGCGTGCTCAGCCCCCTCCTATACTCATTTTACATTTTAGTCATTTAGCAGACGCTCTTATCCAGAGCAACTTAACTTCTCTGCACTACGGATCCCTTTAGCGGGATCATTTTCCTAAACAACCGCTGAATTGCAGGGCGCAAAATATTACTAAAAATATTTATAATCATGCAATCACAAGTGAAATATACCAAAACACAGCTTAGCTTGTTGTTAATCCACCTATCGTGTCAGATTTTGAAAATATGCTTTGCAGCGAAAGCAATCCAAGCTTTTGTGAGTGTATCAATCAATCCTAGAACAGCTAGCCCCAAATTAGCATGGTCATGAAAGTCAGAAAAGCAATAGAATTAATCGCTTACCTTTGATAATCTTCAGATGTTTGCACTCACGAGACTCCCAGTTACACAATAAATGTTCTTTTTGTTCGATAAATATTACTTTTATAACAAAAAAACTCCATTTGGGTTGCGCGTTATGTTCAGAAAACTACAGCCTCGTTCCGGTCCTGAAAAGCAGAAGAAAATATTTATAATCATGCAATCACAAGTGAAATATACCAAAACACAGCTTAGCTTGTTGTTAAAGTTAGTGCAATCATGTTACGACAGCTAGGTGGGACAACCACATACACAATATATAGCAGTATGTGGACACACCTTCAAATTAGTGTGAGTCTGCTATTTCAGCCACACCCGTTGCTGACAGATGTATAAAATGGAGCACACAGCCATACAATCTCCTGAGACAAACACTGGCAGTAGAATGACCTTACTGAAGAGCTCATTGACTTACAACATGGCAATGTCATAGGATGCCACCTTTCCAACAAGTCAGTTGGTCAAATTTCTGCTCTACTAGAGCTGCCCCGGTCTGGAGCAGTGGGAACGTGTTCTCTGGAGTGATGAATCCCGCTTCACCATTTGGCAGTCCGACAGACAAATCTGGGTTTGGCGGATGCCAGGAGAACACTACCTGCCCCAATGCATAGTGCCAAATGTAAAGTTAGGTGGAGAAAGAACTATGGTCTGGGGCTGTTTTTCATTGTTTGGGCTAGGCCCCTTAGTTTCAGTGAAGGGAAATCTTAACGCTACAGCATACAATGACATTCTAGACGATTCTGTGCTTCCAACTTTGTGGCAACAGTTTGGGGAAGGCCCTTTCCTGTTTCAGCATGACAATGTCCCGTGCACAATGTCCATACAGAAATGGTTTGTCAAGATCGTTGTAGAAGAACTTGGATGGCTTGCACAGAGCCCTGACCTCAACCCCATCAAACTCCTTTGGGATGAATTGGAACGTCAACTGTGAGCCAGGCCTAATCGCCCAACATCAGTGCCCGACCTCACTAGTGGTCTTGTGGCTGAAAGTCCCTGCAGCAATATCCCAACATCTAGAGGAAAGTCTTCCCAGAAGAGGAGAGGCTGTTATAGTAGCAAAGGGGGGACCAACTCCATATTAAAGCCCCTGATTTTGGAATGAGATGTTCGACGAGCAGGTGTCCACATACGTTTGGCCATGTGTGTACTTCCGGCTTTGTATCTACCTCAAATACCTTGTACCCCTACACATTGATCTGGTACTGGTACTCCCTGTACATAGCTTGATTCTTGTGTATTTACATTTTTTATTTTATATGAATTATTTATTTTGTGTTACTATTTTTTTTTTTTTTTTTTACATTGTGTCGTTTGGAAGGGCATTTCACGGTAAAGTCTGCACCAGTTGTATTCGGAGCATGTGACAAATAACATTAGATTTCATCTTAACCCTCCTTCTCTTTCTTGACTCATACTGTATCTTCAGGTAGAGTAGATCCTCATACTGTATCTTCAGGCAGAGTAGATCCTCATACTGTATCTTCAGGTAGAGTAGATCCTCATACTGTATCTTCAGGCAGAGTAGATCCTCATACTGTATCTTCAGGTAGAGTAGATTCTCATACTGTATCTTCAGGTAGAGTAGATCCTCATACTGTATCTTCAGGCAGAGTAGATCCTCATACTGTATCTTCAGGCAGAGTAGATCCTCATACTGTATCTTCAGGTAGAGTAGATCCTCATACTGTATCTTCAGGTAGAGTAGATCCTCATACTGTATCTTCAGGCAGAGTAGATCCTCATACTGTATCTTCAGGTAGAGTAGATCCTCATACTGTATCTTCAGGCAGAGTAGATCCTCATACTGTATCTTCAGGTAGAGTAGATCCTCATACTGTATCTTCAGGTAGAGAAGATCCTCATACTGTATCTTCAGGTAGAGTAGATCCTCATACTGTATCTTCAGGTAGAGTAGATCCTCATACTGTATCTTCAGGCAGAGTAGATCCTCATACTGTATCTTCAGGTAGAGTAGATCCTCATACTGTATCTTCAGGCAGAGTAGATCCTCATACTGTATCTTCAGGCAGAGTAGATCCTCATACTGTATCTTCAGGTCGAGTAGATCCTCATACTGTATCTTCAGGCAGAGTAGATCCTTATACTGTATCTTCAGGTAGAGTAGATCCTCATACTGTATCTTCAGGTAGAGTAGATCCTCATACTGTATCTTCAGGTAGAGTAGATCCTCATACTGTATCTTCAGGTCGAGTAGATCCTCATACTGTATCTTCAGGCAGAGTAGATCCTTATACTGTATCTTCAGGTAGAGTAGATCCTCATACTGTATCTTCAGGTAGAGTAGATCCTCATACTGTATCTTCAGGTAGAGTAGATCCTCATACTGTATCTTCAGGTCGAGTAGATCCTCATACTGTATCTTCAGGTCGAGTAGATCCTCATACTGTATCTTCAGGTAGAGTAGATCCTCATACTGTATCTCCAGGCAGAGTAGATCCTGAAAAGATCCTATTTGAACTGAAATAGGGAGTGGTGTGAGGAGATGATTCATACTTGTGATGTTAGCTCTGAAGAAATGTGTTGGTCTGACACCAATATCATGGTCTCTGCTCAGGTATTCAGAGCAACAGAGTAGGTAGCTCCAGTGAGTGACAGTGTGCTATGCTAACCCAACAGGAGACGTGATAAATGTACTGAGACGTTAGCGAGCGTCTAGGAGACAAACAGCTCCAACAGAGTCACCTGCCAATCATCTGGCACACAGACAGATGACAAGTTCTAACGAGCCGACAGGATGTGACAGATAGTGTGTGTGTGTGTGTGTGTGTGTGTGTGTGTGTGTGTGTGTGTGTGTGTGTGTGTGTGTGTGTGTGTGTGTGTGTGTGTGTGTGTGTGTGTGTGTGTGTGTGTGTGTGTGTGTGTGTGTGTCTATACTGAGCCAGGGCAGCAGGGGGCGGCGTAGCAGGCTGGGTGAGATAATCCTACTGCTGTTCTGTCAGCTGCTCAGTCGAAGTCATTCGATTGACACAACACTGATCTAAGGTCAGATTTAGCATTGTTCATCCCAATAGTTCTGGTTACGGCTTGAGAGTTGTATTGTAGCTCACGTAGGTAAGAACAACGCAGTCATGTGACTGACACTCAACAAACTGTATAGATGACAGAACTAATATTAATTTTATTAGTCACATGCCCCGAATACAACACGTGTAGACCTTACAGTGAAATGTTTCCCCCTAACCAACAATGCAGTTTAAAAAAATATGGATAAGAATAATAGATAAAAGTAACAAGTAATTAAAGTGCAGCAGTAAAATAACAATAGCGAGACTATATACAGGGGGGTACCGGTACAGAGTCAATTTGGGGAGGCACCGGTTAGTTGAGGTAGTATGTACATGTAGGTAGAGTTATTAAAGTGACTATGCATAGATAACAGCAGAGAGTAGCAGTGGTGTAAAGAGGGGTTGAGGACTGCAAATAGTCTGAGTAGCCATTTGACGACATGTTCAGGAGTCTATTGGTCTACCCTCTGTAGTGCCTTGCGGTCGGAGGCCGAGCAGTTGCCATACCAGGCAGTGATGCAACCAGTCAGGATGCTCTCGATGGTGCAGCTGTAGAACCTTTTGAGGATCTGAGGACCCATGCTAAATCTTTTCAGGCTGCTGAGGGGGAATACGTTTTGTCGTGCCCTCTTCACAACTGTCTTGGTGTGCTTGGACCATGTTAGTTTGTTGGTGATGTGGACACCAAGAAACTTGAAGCTCTCAACCTGCTCCACTGCAGCCCCGTCGATGAGAATGGGGGCGTGCTCGGTCCTCTTTTTCCTGTAGTCCACAATCATCTCCTTTGTCTTGATCATGTTGAGGGAGAGGTTGTTTTCCTGGCACCACACGGCCAGGTCTCTGACCTCCTCCCTGTAGGCTGTCTCATCGTTGATCAGGCCTACCACTGTTGTATCATTGGCAAATTTAATGATGGTGTTGGAGTCGTGCCTGGCCGTGCAGTCAGGAGTGAACAGGGAGTACAGGAGGTGACTGAGCACTCACCCCTGAGGTGTCCCTGTGTTGAGGATCAGCGTGGCGGATGTGTTGTTACCTACCCTTACCACCTGGGGGGCGGCCCGTCAGGAGGTACAGGATCCAGTTGCAGAGGAAGGTGTTTAGTCCCAGGGTCCTTAGTTTATTAATGAGCTTTGAGGGCACTATGGTGTTGAACGCTGAGCTGTAGTCAATTTATTTATATTTTACCGTTATTTTACCAGGTGAGTTGACTGAGAACACATTCTCATTTACAGCAACGACCTGGGGAATAGTTACAGGGGAGAGGAAGGGGATGAATGAGCCAATTGTAAGCTAGGGATGCTTAGGTGACCGTGATGGTATGAGGGACAGCTTGGGAATTTAGCCAGGACACCAGGGTTAACACCCCTACTCTTACGATGAGTGCCATGGGATCTTTAGTGACCACAGAGAGTCAGGACATTCATTTAACATCTCATCCGAAAGACGGCACCCTACACAGAGCATTCACTGCCCTGGGGCATTGTGATATTTTTTTTTAGACCTGAGGAAAGAGGTCCTCCTACTGACCCTCCAACACCACTTCCAGCAGCATCTGGTCTCCCATCTAGGGACCGACCAGGACCAACCCTGCTTAGCTTCAGAAGCAAGTGGGATGCAGGGTGGTATGCTGCTGGCTATAGCTATAGCATTCTCACATAGGTGTTCCTTTTGTCCAGGTGGGAAAGGGCAGTGTCGTGTGCAATTGAGTTTGGATCATGTGTGGATCTGTTGGGGCGGTATGCAAATTGGAGTGGGTCTAGGGTTTCTGGGATGATGGTGTTGATGTGAGCCATGCCAGCTTTTCAAAGCATTTCATGGCTACAGACGTGAGTGCTACGGGTCAGTAGTCATTTAGGCAGGTTACCTTAGTGTTCTTGGTCACAGGGACTATGGTGGTCTGCTTAAAACATGTTGGTATTACAGACTCGGACAGAGAGAGGTTGAAAATGTCAGTGAAGACACTTGCCAGTTGGTCAGCGCATGCTCGCAGTACATGTCCTGGTAATCCGTCTGGCCCTGCGTTCTTGTGAATCTTGACCTGTTTAAAGGTCTTACTCACATCGGCTGCGGAGAGCGTGATCACACAGTCTTCCGGAACAGCTATTGTTCTCATGCGTGTTTCAGTGTTATTTGCCTCGAAGCGAGCATAGAAGTAGTTTAGCTCGTCTGGTAGGCTCGTGTCACTGGGCAGCTCTCGGCTGTGCTTCCCTTTGTAGTCTGTAATGGTTTGCAAGCCCTGCCACATTGAGTTGGTGTAGTACGATTCGATCTTAGTCCTGTATTGATGCTTTTCCTGTTTGATGGTTCGTCGGAGGGCATAGCGGGATTTCTTATAAGCTTTCAGGTCAGGAATCAGAAGGATAGAATTATGGTCAGATATGCCAAATGGAGGGCAAGGGAGAGCTTTGTATGCATCTCTGTGTGTGGAGTAAACGTGGTCCAGAGTTCTTTTTCCTCTAGTTGCACATTTAACATGCTGATAGAAATTTGGTTAAACGGATTTAAGTTTCCCTGCATTAAAGTCTCTGGCTACTAGGAGCGCCGCTTCTGGGTGAGCGTTTTCTTGTTTGCTTATGGCGGAATAAAGCTCATTCAATGCTGTCTTAGTACCAGCCTCTGGCTGTGGTGGTATGTAAAACAGCTACAAAGAATACAGATGAAAACTCTCTCGGTAGGTAGTGTGGTCTACAGCTTATCATGAGATACTCTACCTCAGGCGAGCAATAGCGCGAGACTTCCTTAGATATCGTGCACCAGCTGTTGTTTACAACAATACATAGACCGTCGCCTCTTGTCTTACCAGACGCCGCTGTTCTTTCCTGCCGGTACATCGTATAACCAGCCAGCTGTATGTTGATATTGTTGTCGTTCAGCCATGACTCCGTGAAGCGTAAGATGTTACAGTTTTTAATGTCCTGTTGGTAGTTTAATCTTCCGCGTAACTCGTCAATTTTATTCTCCAAAGATTGCACGTTTGCTAGCAGAATAGAGGGAAGTGGGGGTTTATTCGATTGCCTACGAATTCTCAGAAGGCAGCCCGACCTTCGGCCCATTTTTTTCCGCCTCCTCTTCAAGCAGATCACGGGGATCGGGGCCTGTTTCCGAGGAAGCAGCATGTCCTTTGCGTCGGGCTCGTCAGAGTCATGAAAGGGAAAAAAAGGATTCTGCTAGTCCGTGGTGAGTAATCGCAGTCCTGATGTCTAGAAGTTATTTTCGGTCATAAGAGATGGTAACGGCAACATTATGTACAAAATAAGTAAAAAAATAAGTTGCAAATAAACAAACAAAAAACACAATCGGCTGTAAAATGTCTGCCTTCTTCTCCAGAGCCATTTTACAGGAGAGGGAGAGGGATGGAGGAGAACAGGAGAGGGATGGAGGAGAACAGGAGAGGGATGGAGGAGAACAGGGGAGGGATGGAGGAGAACAGAGGAGAACAGGTGAGGGATGGAGGAGAACAGAGGAGAACAGGGGAGGGATGGAGGAGAACAGGGGAGGGGCGGAGGAGAACAGAGGAGGGACGGAGGAGGAATGGAGGAGGAATGGAGGAACAGGGGAGAACATGGGGAGGAACAGGGGAGAACATGGGGAGGAACAGAGGAGAACAGGGGAGGGACAGAGGAGAACAGGGGAGGGACGGAGGAGGAATGGAGGATAAATGGAGGAACAGGGGAGAACATGGGGAGGAACAGAGGAGAACAGAGGAGAACGAGGGTGAACAGGGGAGGAACAGAGGAGAACAGGGGAGGAACGGAGGAGAACGGGAGGAACAGAGGAGAACATTGGAGAACCGGAGGAGAACATTGGAGGACCGGAGGAGAACATTGGAGGACCGGAGGAGGATGGGAGAACAGGCGAATAGCAGAGGAGAATAGGGGAGGAACGAGGGAGAATGGGAAGAACGGAGGAGAACCGGGGATCAGGTAAGGCTATTGCGGTGACCGTATTACCGCCACACCCCCAGTCATGAGTCATGAAGGCAGTCAAATTCCGCATGACCGTTTAGTCATGGTAATTAGGCTTCTCCAAGCTCTGATGCTGCTGATGGTCATTAGTACCCTACTAAACGTGCTAACTGCCTGGTACTCAGCACTCTATTGTCCCTCTAATCACTCTGACATCAATGCAAATGTAAAGGCAATTAAATGAACCACAGGAAAAGCGTCCTCCATTCGCTATTTAAGTGCATAGTATTTGTATTTTTTCCCCTGCCCCTGTTTCGAGATAGGTGCATGCTAATGGTTCATTCTAAATAAAACAAATTTCACAAATTGACGATATTGGGTGACATCTAATGGGTGACAATATTATCCTATGCCTGAATTATATATTATCACTTCTAAATTATGCCCAACGTAAGGAAAGAAACAATGCCTTTTTTTTGTGCAACTTTCAAATCATAGTCGCACTCCTCATGTAGCCTTGCCCATAGGCCTATATGTTTTGATAACTAAAGTGGCCAAATAACTTCTTAAAATTAAGCACATTCGTCCGCTTTACAAGGGGTGTAGAGCCTAACTGGCATACATAAGCAGTGAGTGAATGAGTTTCAAGTTTCACTTTAAATAGACGAGAGAAGCGGTAGCATTTTGGAAATCCCCATAGGGAAGGCTTGAGTGTTTCAGCAGAGAAGGAGAGACGATGACACAGTGACCATTGTTATTGATTAGTAGGACAGACCGATACACACACACACACACACACACACACACACACATACATACATTACTATCCTCACTCACTGTGAGAAAGGGGAAATATGTTACACTATGGATTTAATAGGATAAAATATGTCTGGAATACATTAGAGGCTTTGATTGATACTGTTTAAAAGCTTTGTTGTCACTCCTTCTAAACAACGCAATTTTAAAAAACTTTGCCTACGGGTAAAGTCTACAAAACTTCGTCAAATCTGTTTGTAACAGATTGTAGTTTTGGGAACAGAAAACTGTATTGAGATCAAATGTTTCATCAATGAGTAAATTATCAGAATGTCTGCCAAAATCCATCTAGTTCCATCTTCTCCCACTGCCTGCCAGTGGGCTTCCTCTCACTACCATATTTGGTTGTGAGTGGAAACGCCAACCGGATGCTTCACATTTAAACATCCGGTGAAATATCTGTATCATTGTTTTATCTGTGGTAAAGCTTTGTTGTATTTGTGCTGTCAGCATAATTGAGGCTGTTTGGTGTCAGATGCAGCCTGATCACCTGAAATAGACAGCGATTTCAGAGGTTTGAAAAGGTTCTGAAAATGTAGATTTTTTTATAGGCCTTCCTCTGAGCTCACAATTTTTTTCCCAACGATTGACCAGCACTGGGTGCAAACTTGTGATGCTCAGAGCCAGAACGCGCCTCTTAGGCCCATCCCACTTGGGAGCCAGGTCCACCCACTGGGGAGCTAGGCCCAGCCAATCAGAATGAGTTTTTCCCCACAAAAGGGTTTTATTACAGACATAAATACTCCTCGGAAATACTCCCCTCCTCCTCCTCAGACGATCCCGCAGGTGAAGAAGCCGGATGTGGAGGTCCTGGTCTGGCATGGTAGCATGTGGTCTGTGGTTGTGAGGCCAGTTGGATGTACTGCCAAATTCTCTAAAAGGAAGTTGGAGGCCGCTTATGGTAGAGAAATTAACATTCAATTCTTTGGCAACAGCTCTGGTGGACATTCCTGCAGTCAGCGTGCCAATTTCACGCACCGTCAAAACTTGAGACATCTGTGGCATTGTGTTGTGTGACAAAACTGCACATTTTAGAGTGCACCTGTGTAATGATCACGCTGTTTAATCAGCTTCTTGATATGCCCCTGTCAGGTATATGGATTATCTTGGCAAAGAAGAAATGTTCACTAACAGGGATGTAAACAAATTTGTGCACAACATTTTAGAGAAATATGCTCTTTGTTCATATGGAACATTTCTGTGATATTTTATTTCAGCTAATGAAAAATGGGCTAACACTTTACATGTTGCGTTTATATTTTTGTTAAGTGTAAATATGGCTCTGCCTGCATTTTTCTTACCTACATGAGCTACAAAACAACTCTCAAGCCGTAACCAGAACTATTGGGTTGAGGAATGCTAACTCTGACCTTAGATTAGTGTTGTGTCAATCTGGTGCCTTCTACTGAGCAGCTGACAGAACAGCAGTAGGATTATCTCACCCAGCGTGCTACGCCGCCCCCTGCTGCCCTGGCTCAATGTGCATACACAGCACACATAACACACACGCACACAAACACACATGTACACACATGTACTCTACACACACTCACAGACACACACACACCAGAAGGGCAATGATGCGTCTGTGGCATGTTTTTATGTTTTATAACAGACTGATCTGGTATGGAGGAAATGGTGTGTCCGTGAGAAAGATTGAGGATTACGACATGGGCATTGTGATATTCTGTAAATGTATATGATGAGTAACATCCCCTGTGGTCATTCTGGAAGTTCTCGCACACCTCATGATACGCTCACAGAAATGTGGTGAGAGAGCGGAGAAAGCAGAAGCTCCCCTATAACGGGAGTGCAAAGCATTATTACTGTAGGGGCATTCCATGCTTACCATACTTGCACAACACTGTTAGCCACTGCACGTCTGCTCCCATGCGGTAATAATAAGTCTCCAATAAGTCTCCAAATTATTCTGGTGCATTTATACTGAACAATAATATAAACGCAACATGCAACAATTTCAAAGATTTTACTGAGTTACAGTCCATGTAAGAAAATCAGTCAATTGAAATAAATTCATTAAACCCTAATCTATGGATTTCTGTTGGTCACAGATACCTTAAAAAAAGGTAGGAGCATGGATCAGAAAACCTGTCAGTATCTGGTATCACCACCATTTGCCTCATGCAGTGTGACACATCTCCTTCGCATAGAGTTGATCAGGCTGTTGATTGTGGCCTGTGTAATGTTGTCCCACTCCTCTTCAATGGCTGTGCAGAGTTGCTGGATATTGGTGGGAACTGGAACACGCTGTCGTACACGTTGATCTAGAGCATCCCGAACATGCTCAACGGGTGACATGTATGGTGAGTATGCAGACCATGGAAGAACTGGGACATTTTCAGCTTCCAGCAATTGTATACAGATCCGACATGGGACCGTACACTATCACGCTGAAACATGAGGTGATGGTGCTAGAAAAATGGCATTGGATCTCATCACGGTATCTCTGTGCATTGAAATTGCCATGGATAAAATGCAATTGTGTTCGTTGTCCGTAGCTTATGCCTGCCCATACCATAACTCCACCGCCAACATGGGGCACTCTGTTCACAACGTTGACAACAACAAACCGCTCGCCCTCAACATGAGACATCTGTGGCATTGTGTTGTGTGACATTTTAGAGTGGCCTTTTATTGTCCCCAGCACAAGATGCACCTGTGTAATGATCATGCTGTTTAATCAGCTTCCTGATATTCTACACCTGTCAGGTGGATAGATTATCTTGGTGAAGGTTAAATGCTCACCAACAGGGATGTAAACAAATGTATGCACACAATTTGATAGAAATAAGCTTCTTGTGAGTATGGAACTGGGATCTTTTCTGTCAGCTCATGAAACATGGGACCAACACTTTACATGTTGCGTTTATATTTTTGTTCAGTGTAGATGAGAAATATATAGACTGTTGGGGAATATTAACAAGAAGTCTGAAGTCTTCAAGAAGGGTTCGAAATATATTTCTATAAGTGATACAGGTTATACGCTGTACTTTATAGGAATCCCGGCTGATATCCCCTCCCTCACGCCATCAAAAATAAGCTTTTTGTGCTGTCATGACTCAGAGATCAGGTTTACAATGGATCTGACTTCCACCAGACCCCTCTCACCCACAGAGGGGAGGAGGGATTGATGTGGGAGTTATATGACACCTCACTCCCGGTCGTAAATTGTATGCAGCAGAGGGTTCTTTTTTTTGGTCTTCAGTAGTGGTGATTGGAATCTCTTTGTTACAGAGTCGTTTTGCCGCCCAAAAACTTTAACTTCGAAAAGTGAACACTGGGACAATATTTTTAACATCCGAATGTGTGGGGAATGATGAGAGATGGTCTATGGAAAAGTAATGTCTATTTTGTGATGTCATTAAACATTGTGCAAACATGTTAGAATGAGATTATTATAACTTGAACAGTATACACATTGTATATGTCCGGTTTTCCTCCTTTGTGCTGGGTAGGAAATTTCAAGGATGATGACAGTATTTTTGTTAAGATATGGATGTGATTTTAGTTTTCTAATGAGATCATCGTTTTGATGATACTTTGCCCAGTAAGTAGCCACACCCAAGGGAGCTCAGACAGCGTGTCAGCATGACGGAAACGCCGCCTTTTTGCCAGTGTATAAAAGATGAGTTGAGAATTAACATATCAGACCAGAAGGACTCAAGCTGCAGCTTAGGTCTCCATTGGTTACGACCCTGAAAATCAAGGTGAAGATGACAAAGTAGCCTCTCTAACAACCAATGTTACGGCTGAGTAGCTGTTCTAAGTACTGTATCTGAGAAAGTGAATTTAAGTAGTACCATCCTATTACTCTCTTCAAAACATCATCGACTACACTGCTCTCATCACCCCACTGGGGATCATCGAGACGCCTGATTTAGAGGACCACTCTTCCAGGACGGCTGAAAGCAAACACCATCCTGTTAGTTCTGCTTAAGACTACAGGACAAGGCATTGAAGCCACAGACAACGAAGAAGAAGGACATTGTGACCTCTTGTGGACAATCAGAGGCTTTCACTTGAGCTTGGGAGAAGGTCCAACAGAACGCTTTTCACAAAGGCCTGGGTCCAACAGAGATACACGACGAAGAATGACATTCAAACACGTAAATACATGCATTATTTCTTTACCCCAAACGGGTGGCGGTTCGGGGCAAAGTATTATGATTACTGTGAGTGTAGTTCCAAGTGTATAAGTTTGTCTCTCTTTCTTTCTCCCTTTGTTCCTCTTTACTCCTCCCTCTTTTGATAAACAAGCAGTCATGTTGTCATTAGTTCACTAGGGACCTGTTTCCATCGTATTAAGTGTCTAATCAATAACCTATACTGTGTATGTATCCTGAGTTATCATTTAGTTAGTTAGTAAATAAACAATTAAATCAATTTGTGTGGTACGGAATGATCAGTAAGGCTGGGGTTTGTGCAGATACAAGGAGTATGCAACGTTCAGAATTATGAGACTGATATGAGGTAATGATTAATAAATGACTGTTATTGATATATCTTATATCATCTAGAGTTTAATTCGGGAGATGGTAACTCGTTAAACAACTTCTTCCATGGTGCCCCAAATCCTAATGAGTTAATTGTTACCTTATTCATTTAATCGATTAAACATAGTTAGTTGATTTGATACATAACAGTCATCAGATTAATGAAAGTCACATCACGACAGTGCATATGGAACATTTCTGGGATCTTTTATTTTAGCTTATGAAACATGGGACCAACACTTTACATGTTGCGTTTACATTTTTGTTCAGTGTAGAACCATGTTCCCTTTCTCATATCCAATACATTATTTTTATAAGACTGTCTTCTCAGTAGCCTAGTAGCATGTTCCCCTCTGTCTCCAATTCCACCTGATGTAAGGAGAGTGATGGCCAATGCAGTACCAGGATGAGTCACAAATGGCAACCCATTCTCTATATAGTGCACTATTTTTGACCAAGGACCATAGGGCTATAGTCAAAACTAGTGCACTATATAGGGAATAGGGTGCCATTTGGGAGTCAACCTCAGTTAATTACAGTCTCTCTACCACACTGTGTCTCCCTGTGGAACCCATTACCAGGCTCAATTAGTGGACTAGTCTGGACCTCAACCAATATCCCCCGGGCACAGGAGCACACACACACACAGACACACATATAGACACACACACAGACACAGACAAACACACTTTCCTTTAGTCTTGTCTGGCAGTATGTGGCAGTTGTCCTGCTTCTCTCTCCTCATTCTCAGTTGGCCAGTATGTCATTCATGGACAACAACTCTCCCTCTGTTTGTTATTTAAAATGTCCACCCAATTATAGCATTAGGAACAGTTAATTGTTAATGATAATAATGTGGAAGGATTTTGTTTTCTTTGCACCTCACAGTGATGTCACAAACCATGGATTGATTCAGTAGGGAGCATTTTCAGAAAGGTACTTTTTAAAGGGTCAATATGCTGTTGCTACATCCATTTTTGAACTTAGATATGATGATCTCATTGATTTTTGAAGAGTATAACTTGTAAATGCCTCATTGGCCTCATTAGCTTAGTTTATCTACCCCTTCATAACCCAAAGTAAATGTAAACAAACACTCTACAGCCTCAACATGGTTATAACTGTAATTCTGATATCATGGAGGGTCAGTCCTTGCATCCATAGCTCAGTCTATGAATCTGAGAGTGGTTACATTTCTCCAGACCCAGTACGCTTTGTTATTGTTTCAACTGCGGATTGCCCTTTTAAGTGGCACTGACCCTGCAGTATAAACGGTAGCTATAGCCCTGCCATTCTCTGATGCCCTTGAATTCTTGTATCATCTCAGTGTGTATGTGTGTGTTTACGCACATCTGTCTCTGTCTCTGTACCAGACGAGCTAAATTACTTCTATGCGCACTTCAAGGCAAGCAACACTGAAGAATGCATAAGAGCACCTGCTGTTCCGGACGACTGTGTGATCATGCTCGCCGTAGCCGATGTAAGTAAGACCTTTAAACAGGTCAACATTCACAAGGCCGCAGGGCCAGACGGATTACCAGGACATGTACTCCGAGCATGCGGTGACCAACTGGCAAGTGTCTTCACTGACATTTCAAACTGTCCCTGGCCGAGTATGTAATACCTACATGTTTCAAGCAGACCACCTTAGTCCCTGTGACCAAGAACACTAAGGTAACCTGCCTAAATGACTACTGACCCTTAGCACTCACGTCTGTAGCCATGAAGTGCTTTTAAAGGCTGGTCATGGCTCACATCAATGGATCACATCAACACCATTATCCCATTATCCCAGAAACCCTAGGCCCACTCCAATTTGCATACCGCCCCAACAGATCCACAGATGACGCAATCTCTATAGCACTCAACACTGCCCTTTCTCACCTGGACAAAAGGAGCACCTATGTGAGAATGCTGCTCATTGACTACAGCTCAGCTTTCAACACCATCATGCCCTCAAAGCTCATCACTAAGCTAAGGACCCTGGGACTAAACACTTCCCTCTGCAACTGGATCCTGGATTTCCTGACGGGCCGCCCCCAGGTGGTAACACATCTGCCATGCTGATCCTCAACACGGGGCCCCTCAGGGGTGCTTGCTTAGTCCCCTCCTGTACTCCCTGTTCACCCATGACTGCGTGGCCAAGCACGACTCCAACACCATCATTAAGTGCCGACGACACATTGATGGTAGGCCTGATCACCGACAACGACGAGACCGCCTATAGGGAGGAGGTCAGAGACCTGGAAGTGTGGTGCCAAGATTTGTCATGGGTCCTCAGATCGTCAAAAAGGTTCTACAGCTGCATCATCAAAAGCATCCTGACTGGTTACATCATCATCTGGTATGGCAACTGCTTGGCCTTCAACCGCAAGGCGCTACAGAGGGCAGTACATCACTGGGGCCAAGCTTCTTGCCATCCAGGACCTCTATACCAGGCGGTGTCAGAGGTAGGCCCTAAAAATGGCTGTTTATTATCTATTATCTACGCATAGTCACTTTACCTCTACCTGCATGTACATATTACCTCAATTACCTCAACTAACCGGTGCCCCCGCACATTGACTCCGTACTGGTACCCACTGTATATAGCCTCTTTATTGCTATTTTATTGTTGCTCTTTTATTTTTGACTTTAGTTTTATTTCGTAAATATTTTTCTTAACTGCATTGTTGGTTAAGGGCTTGTAAGTAAGCATTTCACTGTAAAGGTCTACTACACCTGTTGTATTCGGCACATGTGACAAATACAATTACACTTTGTTTGATTTGTGTCTGTATCAGTGGAGCTGCAGTGGAGCTGCAGTATATATATATATATATATATATATATATATATATATATATATATATATAAATACACACACACACAGTACAAGTCAAAAGTTTGGACACACCTACTCATTCCAAGGTTTTTCTTTATTTTGACTAGAATAATAGTGAAGACAAACTATGAAATAACGCATGGAATCATGTAGTAACCAAAAAGTGTTAAACAAATATATGTTATATTTGAGATTCTTTAAAGTAGCCACCCTTTGCCTTGATGACAGCTTTGCATACTTTTGGTACACAAAGGATGGCTACTTTAAAGAATATAAAATATCAAATGTATTTTGATTTGTTTAACACTTTTTTGGTTACTACATGATTCCATATAGGTTACTTCATAGTTTTTATGTCTTCACAATTATTCTACAATGTAGAAAATAGAGAAAAACACTTGAATGAGTAGGTGTCCAAACTGGTACTGTGTACTGTATGAGAGAATTATTTATATTTAACCTTTATTTAACTAGGTAAGTCAGTTAATAACAAATTCTTAGCGATGATGATGAGATGAAATGATAAAGTTGCGACCACTTGATCTTTGGTGTGTACTAGAATCTGTGACTGACCCCCTTTATTAGCTCATCATATCAGATCCGTGAACAATCCACACACCCAAACACGGCGGTGAGACTTTCCCACCTCGGTCTCCAAACACACAGCCTTTGAACACGTCCCTCTGCTCTGCTCTATTCTTTCCCTCCAAAACGGTTTTAGCTTTTATCCGCTTAAAAAAACTGTTTATGTTTCTCTAGCTGGGCTGAGACGTGTTAGCGTTGCACTAATCTTCGCTAATTAACCTCATCAATCTGCCAGGGTATATGTTACCCTGTTGTAGCTAGCTAAGCTACATTAAGCAGCCCATTCATTTCAGATCAAAAACATGTTCGTCTACTGTAATTATTGTATACTTCTATCAGCCTGTCGTGTGTGTGCGAAGTGTTTTACAAACAGTTTTGATCTACTATTGTCGAGTGTGATTTAGAGGTCTGCGCTTCAATACTCCTTGTTGTGGTTGGTTTAGGCTGAGCTTCTAGTCCAGGGGTGCACTGTATTATTTTGGTCCTTGAAGGCCACCGTATTCTGGCTCTGTGACAGTGGGGGGCATTCTAAATAGTCTGACATCTCTCCTCTCCTTCATATTTACTGATCTGAAGACACAGGATGACGAAAGCAAACACTCACACACACACACGCACACTCCAGGCACAGCTACAGAGGTTTCATTAGGTGGCTGTGTCGTACTGTGTTTAACTGTAATGCATTTGAGCGGCCACAGAGGCACTCGGGTCTTCCTGCCAGGTTCCATACTGTCTCTCTAATGCATAAACTGTGTCTAGTGCCATCAGAAAACTCTCACATTTCTCACTGTTTCAACACCCTGATACACTATCCAGATATGATGTTATTCATCTTATTTACAAAGATTATAAGCATTCTATGATATAGGTGATTTATTGTGCAGTAGATTGGAAAGGTAGTGAGGGGGCTAAGTTGGTTGCTGGCCAATGTCTCTCCTTACTCTGACTCTGTGTGTGTGTGTGTGTGTGCGTGCGTGTGCGTGCGCCATAAGAAAAACTCTCCTCTCCACAGAGAAATCAGTGTAGGGTAAGAGCAGTCTTCCAGTAATGCGTGTCACCATGGCTGACAATCCTAACAAACAAACCTGTATATGTGAGAATGGGTGGTCAATAACAACAGAGACAGGTTGAATTTATCTCTCGCTACAGTCAAGTACCTTACCATGGCTACTGAGTGATGATGACGACCAGGATGTTGATGACGACGACGATGACGACATTTTTGTATGATTCAGGTTATAGTACAACTACAGTAAATCATTGGCTACTTTACTGTATCTTGAGTTTCCATTTGGTGGCTAACTGTCCCCACCTATCCCTCAGACAGGTACAGAATACTGTAGCAAGTCAGAAAGCTAGAATTGCATGTGTTTGTGTACACCTGCATGTGTGCGTGCGTGCACGTGTATATGTGTGCATGTGTGTGCGTGTGGTTGGTAAAAAGGAAGCCTGTACCAGTGTATGTACTGTATGTGGGTGAGCTGGATGGATGTGTGAGGACACTGTGTGTTTCTACTGCAGTCTGGAGGGGACTATACATATCCTTCCCAACCAGGGCATGGCTCTCTGAACCAGGTCACTGTGGAGTTTCTCTCTCTCTCTCTGAACCAGGTCACTGGGGAGTTTCTCTCTCTCTCTCTCTCTCTGAACCAGGTCACAGTGGAGTTTCTCTCTCTCTGAACCAGGTCACTGTGGAGTTTCTCTCTCTCTCTCTCTCTCTGAACCAGGTCACTGTGGAGTTTCTCTCTCTCTCTCTCTGAACCAGGTCACTGGGGAGTTTCTCTCTCTCTCTCTCTGAACCAGGTCACTGGGGAGTGTGAGAAGCCGGGTGTGGAGGTCCTGGGCTGGCATGCTTACACGTGGTCTGCGGTTCTGAGGCCGGTTGGACGTACTGCCAATTTCTCTAAACGATGGTGGAGGCGGCTTATGGTAGAGAAATTAACATTAAATTATCTGGCAACAGCTCTGGTGGACATTCCTGCAGTCAGCATGCCAATTACACTCTCCCTCAACATGAGACATCTGTGGCATTGTGTTGTGTGACATTGGCCTTTTATTGTTCCCAGCACAAGATGCACCTGTGTAATGATCATGCTGTTTAATCAGCTTCCTGATATTCCACACCTGTCAGGTGAATGGATTATCTTGGTGAAGGATAAATGCTCACCAACAGGGATGTAAACAAATGTATGCACACAATTTGATAGAAATAAGCTTCTTGTGAGTATGGAACTGGGATCTTTTCTGTCAGCTCATGAAACATGGGACCAACACTTTACATGTTGCGTTAATATTTTTGTTCAGTGTAGTTTGGCTGATTAAAATAGAAACGTTTATACTGATGTTGGCCGTCTAGTGAGATATGACTGTTCATTTAAGAACAAATTCTTATTTACAATGACGGCCTAGGAACAGTGGGTTAACTGCCTTATTCAGGGGCAGAATGACAGATTTTTACCTTGTCAGCTCAGGGATTCGATCTAGCAACCTTTCGGTTACTGGCCCAACGCTCTAACCACTAGGCTACCTGCCGTCCCTGTATGTTGTGTAAAGGCATTTGCAGGCTATAAGTCTTATCATGATGTAATGTGCTGAATAACACAGGGAATATATGATGAGATGTGAGCACATCAAAGCAGACTGGATCTCATATACATACCGAGATGGGAAATATATAGACTGTTGGGGAATAATAACAAGAGGTCTGAAATCTTCAAGAAGGGTTCGAAATATATTTCTATAAGTGATACAGGTTGTACGCTGTACTTTAGAGGAATCTCGGCTGATATACTTTCTTGGCTGATATACCCTCCCTCCATCTTTCTCTCCCTCTTCCTCATTCCCCCCCCCCCCCCCCCCCCCCCCCCCCCCCATCTCTCCAGTATGATTTGATAGAACCGTTGGGTAAAGGCGTGCAGTGCAACCCTTGTACAGTGCTGTGGTTATCAGTATGTATGAGTGTATATTTGAATATGAACTGAAAGGACTATTACAGGGTAATTTCATGCCCCACAGGAGATCTAATGTCTTATTCCCTCTATGGAGATTAGGTTGTCATCTCTCTTTCTCTCTCTGTCTCTCTCTTTCCCTTTCTCTAACACCTTTCTTACTCCTTTTCTCCCGATCGAATCTCTCCCCTCCTCCTCCTCACTCTCCTATTCTCTCCTTTTGCTTTTCTCGTTTTTCTCCCTATCTGTCTCTCGTCCTCTCTCTCTCTCTCTCTCTCTCTCTCTCTCTCTCTCTCTCTCTCTCGCTTTGCTTTTTCTCCCTCTGCTAAATTCTCCTTCTCGTCTGTCTTTACCTCTTTCACACTTTCTCTCTCTGTATTTAGTCTTTCTCTTCTTCCCCCTCCACATCTTTTCCTTTTCAATCTCCCCTCTCCATGGTCTCTACATGTCCTCGCTGTGGTCTCTCCATGTCCTCTCCATGTCCTCTACATGTCCTCGCTGTGGCCTCTCCATGGTCTCTACATGTCCTCGCTGGGGTCTCTCCATGTCCTCTACATGTCCTCGCTGTGGCCTCTCCATGGCCTCTACATGTCCTCGCTGAGGTCTCTCCATGTCCTCTCTGTGTCCTCTTCATGTCCTCGCTGTGGCCTCGCCATGGCCTCTACATGTCCTCGCTGGGGTCTCTCCATGTCCTCTCCATGTCCTCTACATGTCCTCGCTGTGGCCTCTCCATGGCCTCTCCATGGCCTCTCCATGGTCTCTCCATGTCCTCGCTGTGGTCTCTCCATGGCCTCTCCATGTTCTCTACATGTCCTCGCTGTGGTCTCTCCATGGCCTCTCCATGGTCTCTACATGTCCGCGCTGTGGTCTCTCCATGGCCTCTCCATGGCCTCTACATGTCCTCGCTGGGGTCTCTCCATGGCCTCTCCATGGCCTCTCCATGGCCTCTCTATGGCCTCTCTATGGCCTCTCCATGGCCTCTCTATGGCCTCTCTATGGCCTCTCCATGGTCTCTACATGTCCTCGCTGGGGTCTCTCCATGGTCTCTCCGTGGCCTCTCCATGGCCTCTCCATGTCCTCTCCGTGGCCTCTCTATGGCCTCTCCATGGCCTCTCTTTGGCCTCTCTATGGCCTCTCTATGGCCTCTCCATGTTCTCTCCATGGTCTCTCCATGGCCTCTCCATGGCCTCTCAAATTAAATCAAACTTTATTTGTCACATGGGCCGAATACAACAGGTGTAGACCTTACCGTGAAATGCTTACTTACAAGCCCTTAACCAAGAATGCAGTTCTAGAAAGAGTTAAGAAATTATTTACCAAATAAACTAAAGTAAAAAATTATAAAAAGTAACACAATAAAATAACAATGATGAGGCTATACAGACGTGACCAAAAGTTTTGAGAATGACACAAATATACATTTTCACAAAGTCTGCTGCCTCAGTTTGTATGATGGCAATTTGCATATACTCCAGAATGTTATGAAGAGTGATCAGATGAATTGCAATTAATTGCAAAGTCCCTATTTGCCATGCAAATTAACTGAATCCCCCAAAAACATTTACACTGCATTTCAGCCCTGCCACAAAAGGACCAGCTGACATCATGTCAGTGATTCTCTCGTTAACACAGGTGTGAGTGTTGACAAGGACAAGGCTGGAGATCACTTTGTCATGCTGATTGAGTTCGAATAACAGACTGGAAGCTTCAAAAGGAGGGGGGTGCTTGGAATCATTGTTCTTCTTCTGTCAACCATGGTTGCCTGCAAGGAAACACGTGCCGTCATCATTGCTTTGCACAAAAAGGGCTTCACAGGCAAGGATATTGCTGCCAGTAAGATTGCACCTAAATCAACCATTTATCGGATCATCAGGAACTTCAAGGAGAGCGGTTCAATTGTTGTGAAGAAGGCTTCAGGGCGCCCAAGAAAGTCCAGCAAACGCCAGGACCGTCTCCTAAAGTTGATTCAGCTGCGGGATCGGGGCACCACCAGTACAGAGCTTTCTCAGGAATGGCAGCAGGCAGGTGTGAGTGCATCTGCACGCACAGTGAAGCGAAGACTTTTGAAGGATGGCCTGGTGTCAAGAAGGGCAGCAAAGAAGCCACTTCTCTCCAGGAAAAACATCAGGGACAGACTGATATTCTGCAGAAGGTACAGGGATTGGACCGCTGAGGACTGGGGTAAAGTCATTTTCTCTGATGAATCCCCTTTCCGATTGTTTGGGGCATCCGGAAAAAAGCTTGTCCGGAGAAGACAAGGTGAGCGCTACCATCAGTCCTGTGTCATGCCAACAGTAAAGCATCCTGAGACCATTCATGTGTGGGCTTGCTTCTCAGCCAAGGGAGTGGGCTCACTCACAATTTTGCCTAAGAACACAGCCATGAATAAAGAAGGGTACCAACACATCCTCCGAAAGCATCTTCTCCCAACCATCCAGGAACAGTTTGGTGACGAACAATGCCTTTTCCTGCATGATGGAGCACCTTGCCATAAGGCAAAAGTGATAACTAAGTGGCTCGGGGAACAAAACATCGATATTTTGGGTCCATGGCCAGGAAACTCCCCAGACCTTAATCCCATTGAGAACTTGTGGTCAATCCTCAAGAGGGGGTGGCCAAACAAAACCCCACAAATTCTGACAAACTCCAAGCATTGATTATGCAAGAATGGGCTGCCATCAGTCAGGATGTGGCCCAGAAGTGAATTGACAGCATGCCAGGGCAGATTGCAGAGGACTTGAAAAAGAAGGGTCAACACTGCAAATATTGACTCTTTGCATCAACCTCATGTAATTGTCAATAAAAGCCTTTGACACTTATGAAATGCTTGTAATTATACTTCAGTATTCCATAGTAACATTTGACAAAAATATCTAAAGACACTGAAGCAGCAAACTTTGTGGAAATTAATATTTGTGTCATTCTCAAAACTTTTGGCCACGACTGTATACAGGGGGTACCAGTACCGAGTCAATGTGCGGGGTTACAGGTTAGTCAGGTAATTTGTTCATGTAGGTAGGGGTAAAGTGACTATGCATAGATAATAAACAGTGAGTAGCAGCAGTGTAAAAACAAATGGGGGGTGTCAATGTAAATAGTCCGGGTGGCCATTTGATTAATTGTTCAGCATTCTTATGGCTTGGGGGTAGAAGCTGTTAAGAAGCCTTATGGTCCTAGACTTGGTGCTCCGGTACTGCTTGCCCTGCGGTAGCAGAGAGAAAAGCCTATGACTTGGGTGACTGGAGTCTTTGACAATTTTTATAACCTTCAGATGTAGTAGGATTCAATCTTAATCCTGTATTGACGCTGAGGGCGTAGCAGGATTTCTAATAAGCGTCCGGATTAGTGTCCCTCTCCTTGAAAGTGGAAGCTCTAGCCTTTAGCTCAGTGTGGATGTTGCCTGTAATCCATGGCTTCTGGTTGGGGTATGTGCGTACGGTCACTGTGGGGACGACGTTGTCGATGCACTTATTGATGAAGCCGATGACTGAGGTGGGATACTCCTCAGTGCCATTGGATGAATCCCGGAACATATTCCAGTCTGTACTAGCAAAACAGTCCTGTAGCGTAGCATCCACGTCATCTGACCACTACTGTATTGAGCGAGTCATTGGTACTTCCTGCTTTAGTTTTTGCTTGTTAGCAGGAATCAGGAGGATAGAATTATGGTCAGTTTTTACAAACGGAGGGCGGGGGAGAGCTTAGTATACATCTCTACGTGTGGAGTAAAGGTGGTTTCGAGTTTTTTTACCTCTGGTTGCACATGTGACATGTTGGTAGAAATGAGGTAAAAACGGATTTAAGTTTCCCTGCATTAAAGTCCCCGGCCAATAGGAGCGCCGCCTCTGGATGTGCATTTTCTTGTTTTCTTATGGCCTTATACAGCTGGTTGAGTGCGGTCTTAGTGCCAGCATCGGTTTGTGGTGGTAGATAGACGGCTACGAATAATATAGATGAGAACTCTCTCTCCATGGCCTTTCCATGTTCTCTCCATGGCCTCTACATGGCCTCATCATAGACTAGTGTCCTGTCCAGGGGGTGGACTTGTACATCAAGCTGCCTCACGCTACAGAAACAGGAGATAGGCTCCTATGAGCCGTTCCGGCTCGCACAAGCCAAGACTCCTTACTTCTACCTGGCATGATGCTTTCCTTCCATGCTGTACCGGCCGTATAGTCCACCTGAATGTTCCCATAGATAATAGATATGTATGACTTTACGTAATAGGCTAGCTATGGGTAAACTGAAAGCTTTATTGAAGCAACATCAATGCTGGCGAGCTGCAGCAATCTAAACGTATAATTATACACAAAATGACAGTTACAAAGTTCTGTATAATTATACACAATTGCACTATAAATATAAATTGGTATTGCTGGTGAGCTGAGGTAATCTACAGTAAATGTATAATTATACGCACAATTACAGTTACAAAGTTCTGTATCATTTCTGCACAGTTTGAGTCCCTTTGGAACCAAAGTACTGCTGGTTTTCCTTTCTAACAGGAAGTCTATAATTTATCAATTCATCTTACTGATTGTTCAGTAACGTTAAATTATAATTAAATCAGCCCCTGTTCAGACAGGACAATAGCGTTGTAAATATTGTCGCTTGAAATATGAATGTTTGACCGTGTGAAATAATTCAAGAGACCATATCAGAAATGCGCTTTACAAATTAAATATGATTATCACGGTTATTATTGTATGAACATGAATGCCAATTTACTCCCGTGTGTAATATGAGTCAGATTGTAATCAAAACTATTAATTAGGGAATAATTTGTCACTCTCCTCATTGACAACAATACAGACAAATGATGGTCTAGTCTGCGTAACTGACTTTGGGCACGTTACAGGAAGTGATCATATGTTGTGTTTCTTGGTTTTCAAATCTCTCTAGTTATGATGAATGAGGTGTCAGGTAAACATAATGGCAGTATTATCCTGTCAGTCACAGAGACCTAGCAGTATACTGGAAGGCTATAATTAGCACAGTAAACAGCATGTCAACAGTAATCTCATGTTATGGTGCTACCTGCCTCTGAGTTATCAAACTCATTAGTGAATGGACCTGCAGTCTAATCAGCCTAATATCACAGTCTGCATAGCATTTGATTGATGCCTACACACCCATGGACATGCAGCTGGACACACATGCAAGTAAGCAAGCAATCACACACACACACACACACACACACACACACACACACACACACACACACACACACACACACACACACACACACACACACACACACACACACACACACACACACGACAGAACATAAATTAATAGGTAAATATGTTATTTGCTATTGACACGAGGACATAGAGAGTAATAACCATAGTGATACAGTAGAATAATGTTCTGTGTTATTATAAGGGAATAACCATTCCACTTTTGTACTGCAAATTCTAATGTAGTTATGTTGCTTTTAAATTGCATTATTATGTAATGTACAAGGTCAAGCTTTACACAGTTATCAGTATAATAATCTCAGCGCTGAGACTGAGGTGATTACTAAATCAGATTTGTCCTACTGCGGTCCCTCAGCAGCCAGTGGTGTGTCGTCCCTGCAGAGATAGACAAGCTCAAGGGATGCTGGTGTTACACAGTCCTGCTGAGTAGAAGTTAGAGACCATTAACCTTTTCAAATAGTGCTATTGCCAATAGAGGTGGAGAGCCATGTTACTAGTACTGTCTGTTGTCAGTACTGCCCAGAGAGCAAGGACTGTAGTAGTATTTATTGGCTCCCTGTGAGTCTCCTGAGACATGGGAGATTTTCTCTGACTGCATGTGTGTGTGTGTGTGTGTGTGTGTGTGTGTGTGTGTGTGTGTGTGTGTGTGTGTGTGTGTGTGTGTGTGTGTGTGTGTGTGTGTGTGTGTGTGTGTGTGTGTGTGTGTGTGTGTGTGTGCTGACCATCAACACACCTATAGTCATAAGTCAGCCTACATGTGAACATAGAAACACACACCATCATGCCAGCTGGTTGATGCCTAATTGGCCATGTCATGTAATAAATAATTCAAAAAATCAAATCAAATCAAATTGTATTTGTCACATGCGCCGAATACAACAGGTGTAGACCTTACAGTGAAATGCTTACTTACAATCCCTTAACCAACAATGCTTTAAGAAGTTAAGAAGAAAAACGTCTTAAGTAAAAAAAATAGATAAGTAAAGAAATAAAAGTAACAAATAATTAAACAGCAGCAGTAAAATAACAGTAGCGAGGCGATATACAGGGGGTACCAGTACAGAGTCAATGTGCGGGGGCACCGGTTAGGCGAGGTAATTGAGGTAATATGTACAGTACATGTAGGTAGAGTTAACATGACCATGCATAGATAATAAACAGAGAGTAGCAGCAGTGTAAAAGAGGGGTCTGGGTAGCACTTTGATTAGCTGTTCAGGAGTCTTTTGACTTGGGGGTAGAAGCTGTTAAGAAGCCTCTTGGACCTAGACTTGGCGCTCCGGTACCGCTTGCCGTGCGGTACCAGAGAGAACAGTCTATGACTAGGGTGTCTGGAGTCTTTGACAATTTTTAGGGCCTTCCTCTGACACCGCCTGGTATAGAGGTCCTGGATGGCGGGAAGCTTGGCCCCAGTAATGTACTGCGCCGTACACACTACCCTCTGTAGTGCCTTGCGGTCGGAGGCCGAGCAGTTGCCGTACCAGGCAGTGATGCAACCAGTCAGGATGCTTTCGATGGTACAGGTTTAGAACCTTTTGAGGAGCTGAGGACCCATTCCAAATCTTTTCAGTCTCCTGCGGGGGAATAGGCATTGTCGTGCCCTCTTCACGAATGTCTTCGTGTGCTTGGACCATGTTAATTTGTTGGTGATGTGGTCGCCAAGGAACTTGAAGTTCTCAACCTGCTCCACTGCAGCTCCATCGATGAGAATGGGGGCGTGCTCGGTCCTCCTTTTCCTGTAGTCTACAATCATCTCCTTTGTCTTGACCATGTTGAGGGAGAGGTTGTTGTCCTGGCACCACACGGCCAGGTCTCTGACCTCCTCCCTATAGGCTGTCTCATCATTGTTGGTGATCAGGCCTACCACTGTTGTCATCGGCAAACTTGATGATGGTGTTGGAGTCGTGCCTGGCCATGCAGTCATGAGTGAACAGGGAGTACAGGAGGGGACTGAGCACGCACCCATGTTGAAGGTAAGCATGGCGGATGTGTTGTTACCTACCCTTACCACCTGGGGGCAGCCCGTCACGAAGTCCAGGATCCAGTTGCAGAGGGAGGTGTTTAGTCCCAGGGTCCTTAGCTTAGTGATGAGCTTTGAGGGCACTATGGTGTTGAACGCTGAGCTGTAGTCAATGAATAGCATTCTCACATAGGTGTTACTTTTGTCCAGGTGGGAAAGGGCAGTGTTGAGCCAGTAGAGATTGCATCATCTGTGGATCTGTTGGGGCGGTATGCAACTTGGAGTGGGTCTAGGGTTTCTGGGATAATAGTGTTGATGTGAGCCATGGCCAGCCTTTCAAAGCATTTCATGGCTACAGACGTGAGTGCTACGGGTCAGTAGTCATTTAGGCAGGTTACCTTAGTGTTCTTGAGCACAGGGACTATGGTTGTCTGTTTGAAACATGTTGGTATTACAGACTCAGTCAGGGACAGGTTGAAAATGTCAGTGGAGACACTTGCCAGTTGGTCAGTGCATGCCTGGAGTACACGTCCTGGTAATCCGTCTGGCCCTGCGGCCTTGTGAATGTTGACCTGTTTAAAGGTCTTACTCACATCAGCTACGGAGAGCGTGATAACACAGTCGTCCGGAACAGCTGATGCTATCATGTATGCTTCAGTGTTACTTGCCTCGAAACGAGCATAGAGGTAGTTTAGCTCGTCTGGTAGGCTCGTGTCATTGGGCAGCTCACGGTTGTGCTTCCCTTGTAGTCTAATAGTTTGCAAGCCCTGCCACATCCGACGAGCATCGGAGCCGGTGTAGTACGATTCAATCTTAGTCCTGTATTGAAGCTTTGCCTGTTTGATGGTTCGTCGGAGGGCATAGCGGGATTTCTTATAAGCTTCCGGGTTAGAGTTCCGCTCCTTGAAAGTGGCAACTCTACCCTTTAGCTCAGTGCGGATGTTGCCTGTAATCCATGGCTTCTGGTTGAGGTATGTACATACGGTCACTGTGGGGACGACGTCCTTGATGCACTTATTGCTGAAACCAATGACTGATGTGGTGTACTCCTCAATGCCATCTGAAGAGTCCCGGGAAAATGTTTCCCGTCTGTGCTAGCAAAACAGCCCTGTAGCTTAGCATCTGCTTCATCTGACCACTTTTCTTATTGACCGAGGCACTGGTGCTTCCTGCTTTAGTTTTTGTTTGTAAGCAGGTATCAGGAGGATAGAATTATGGTCAGATATGCCAAATGGAGGTCGAGGGAGAGCTTTGTACGTGTTGATGTGTGTGGAGTAAAGGTGGTCGAGAGTTTCCCAAAGCCCCATATACTACCCACCACTGCGACCTGTACGCTCTCGTTGGCTGGCCCTCGCTTCATACTCGTCGCCAAACCCACTGGCTCCAGGTCATCTACAAGAACCTGCTAGGTAAAGTCCCCCCTTATCTCAGCTCGCTGGTCACCATAGCAGCACCCACCTGTAGCACGCGCTCCCACGCGCTCCAGCAGGTATATTTCTCTGGTCACCCCCAAAACCAATTCTTCCTTTGGCCGCCTCTCCTTCCAGTTCTCTGCTGCTAATGACTGGAATGAACTACAAAAATCTCTGAAACTGGAAACACTTATCTCCCTCACTAGCTTTAAGCACCAGCTGTCAGAGCAGCTCACAGATTACTGCACCTGTACATAGCCCATCTATAATTTAGCCCAAACAACTACCTCTCCCCCTACTGTATTTATTTATTTAGCTCCTTTGCACCCCATTATTTCTATCTCTACTTTGCACATTCTTCCACTGCAAATCTACCATTCCAGTGTTTTACTTGCTATATTGTATTTACTTCACCACCATGGCCTTTTTTTTGCCTTTACCTCCCTTATCTCACCTCATTTGCTCACATTGTATATAGACTTATTTTTCTACTGTATTATTGACTGTATGTTTGTTTTACTCCATGTGTAACTCTGTGTTGTTGTATGTGTCGAACTGCTTTGCTCTATCTTGGCCAGGTCGCAATTGTAAATGAGAACTTGTTCTCAACTTGCCTACCTGGTTAAATAAAGGTGAAAAAAAAAATTAAAAAAAAAATATATATATATATGTAGACCCTCACCCCTTGTCTTACCAGAGGCCGCTGTTCTATCCTGCCAAAAAAGCATAAAACCCGCCAGCTGTATGTTATTCATGTCGTCATTCACGACTCGGTGAAACATAAGATATTCCAGTTTTTAATGTCCTGTTGGTAGGATATGCGTGATTGTAGTTTGTCTATTTTTTTATCGATTGATTGTACGTTGGCTAATAGGACCGATGGTAAAGGTAGATTACCCACTCCGTCTCTTTCTCCTGCGAATGACGGGGATGAGGGCCTTGTCAGGCGTCTGAAGTAAATCCTTCCCGTCCGACTCATTGAAGAAAAAGTATTCCTCCAGTACGGGATGAGTAATCTCTGTCCTGACATCTAGAAGCTCTTTTCGGTCATAAGACACAGTGGCAGAAACAATATGTACAAAATAACTTACAAATAATGTGAAAAAACATACACAATTGCACAATTGGTTACGGGATCGTAAAACGGCAGCCATCTCCTTCGGCACCATTCTTCCTAATTGTCATGTAATAAATACGTAATTGCCATGTCATGTGGAAGGTGTGTTGTGTAAAGCTTTTGCCACAAAGGTTGGTGACATGGAGGTACTCAACTCTGATTGGCTATTGTGTTGTTTTTTGTTTTTTGCTCCACCCGCCCCCATTGGTTGGTTTAATGTCCTGATAAAGCCTGCAGTTCCTTCACCTTCTGTTCTGTGTCCTCAGTCATGAGTTAGTCTGGCATCAGGTCAGACAGAGAGTCTGGTATTCACCATCAACTGATCATCAACTTGATACAATAATATGATACCAGTATACAAAAATAATATCATTATATACTTATACGATACAACAGACAGACTGTTATACTGTTATACAGACTGTTATACTGTTATATTCTATTATCAAAATGTTATTTCAGACTCTCAGCCCCTCTAAATAGTGGGAGTATGAGCATGTTTTCTCAGACTCAGATCTCTCATCATGTCTAATGAATATCAGTGTGTAGCTCTTTTCTCCCTTTCTCTCCTCTTTCTCCCCTTCTCTCTCTTTCTCCCCTTCTCTCTCTTTCTCCCCTTCTCTCTCTTGCTCCCCTTCTCTCCTCTTTCTCCCCTTCTCTCTCTTTCTCCCCTTCTCTCCTCTTTCTCCCCTTCTCTCCCCTTCTCTCCTCTCTCTCCCCTTCTCTCCCCTTCTCTCCTCTTTCTTCCCCTTCTCTCCCCTTCTCTCCTCTTTCTTCCCCTTCTCTCCCCTTCTCTCCCCTTCTCTCCCCTTCTCTCCCCTTTCTCTCCCCTTCTCTCCCCTTCTCTCCCCTTTATCTCCCCTTCTCTCCCCTTTCTCCCCTTCTCTCCTCTTTCTTCCCCTTCTCTCCTCTTTCTCCCCTTCTCTCCCCTTCTCTCCTCTCTCTCCCCTTCTCTCCCCTTCTCTCCTCTTTCTTCCCCTTCTCTCCCCTTCTCTCCTCTTTCTTCCCCTTCTCTCCCCTTCTCTCCCCTTCTCTCCCCTTCTCTCCCCTTCTCTCCCCTTTATCTCCCCTTTATCTCCCCTTTCTCCCCCCTTCTCACCTCTTTCTCCCCCCTTCTCACCTCTTTCTCCCCTTTCTCCCCTTCTCTCCTCTCTCTCCCCTTCTCTCCTCTTTCTTCCCCTTCTCTCCTCTTTCTTCCCCTTCTCTCCTCTTTCTTCCCCTTCTCTCCTCTTTCTCCCCTTCTCTCCTCTTTCTCCCCTTCTCTCCTCTTTCTTCCCCTTCTCTCCTCTCTCTCCCCTTCTCTCCCCTTCTCTCCTCTTTCTTCCCCTTCTCTCCCCTTCTCTCCTCTTTCTTCCCCTTCTCTCCTCTTTCTCCCCTTCTCTCCCCTTCTCTCCTCTCTCTCCCCTTCTCTCCCCTTCTCTCCTCTTTCTTCCCCTTCTCTCCCCTTCTCTCCTCTTTCTTCCCCTTCTCACCTCTTTCTCCCCCCTTCTCACCTCTTTCTCCCCTTTCTCCCCTTCTCTCCTCTCTCTCCCCTTCTCTCCTCTTTCTTCCCCTTCTCTCCTCTTTCTTCCCCTTCTCTCCTCTTTCTTCCCCTTCTCTCCTCTTTCTTCCCCTTCTCTCCTCTTTCTCCCCTTCTCTCCTCTTTCTCCCCTTCTCTCCTCTTTCTCCCCTTCTCTCCTCTTTCTTCCCCTTCTCTCCTCTTTCTTCCCCTTCTCTCCTCTTTCTTCCCCTTCTCTCCTCTTTCTTCCCCTTCTCTCCTCTTTCTCCCCTTCTCTCCTCTTTCTCCCCTTCTCTCCTCTTTCTTCCCCTTCTCTCCCCTTCTCTCCTCTTTCTTCCCCTTCTCACCTCTTTCTCCCCCCTTCTCCCCTCTTTCTCCCCTTTCTCCCCTTCTCTCCTCTCTCTCCCCTTCTCTCCTCTTTCTTCCCCTTCTCTCCTCTTTCTTCCCCTTCTCTCCTCTTTCTTCCCCTTCTCTCCTCTTTCTTCCCCTTCTCTCCCCTTCTCTCCTCTTTCTTCCCCTTCTCACCTCTTTCTCCCCCCTTCTCACCTCTTTCTCCCCTTTCTCCCCTTCTCTCCTCTTTCTTCCCCTTCTCACCTCTTTCTCCCCCCTTCTCACCTCTTTCTCCCCTTTCTCCCCTTCTCTCCTCTCTCTCCCCTTCTCTCCTCTTTCTTCCCCTTCTCTCCTCTTTCTTCCCCTTCTCTCCTCTTTCTTCCCCTTCTCACCTCTTTCTCCCCCCTTCTCACCTCTTTCTCCCCTTTCTCCCCTTCTCCCCTTTCTCCCCTTCTCTCCTCTTTCTCCCCTTCTCCCCTTTCTCCCCTTCTCTCCTCTTTCTCCCCTTCTCTCCTCTTTCTTCCCCTTCTCTCCTCTCCTCCCCTTCTCTCCTCTTTCTTCCCCTTCTCTCCTCTTTCTCCCCTTCTCTCCTCTTTCTCCCCTTCTCTCCTCTTTCTTCCCCTTCTCTCCTCTTTCTTCCCCTTCTCTCCTCTCTCTCCCCTTCTCTCCTCTCTCTCCCCTTCTCTCCTCTTTATTCCCCTTCTCTCCTCTTTCTTCCCCTTCTCTCCTCTTTCTTCCCCTTCTCTCCTCTTTCTTCCCCTTCTCTCCCCTTCTCTCCTCTTTCTTCCCCTTCTCACCTCTTTCTCCCCCCTTCTCACCTCTTTCTCCCCTTTCTCCCCTTCTCTCCTCTCTCCCCTTCTCTCCTCTTTCTTCCCCTTCTCTCCTCTTTCTTCCCCTTCTCTCCTCTTTCTTCCCCTTCTCTCCTCTTTCTCCCCTTCTCTCCTCTTTCTCCCCTTCTCTCCTCTTTCTCCCCTTCTCTCCTCTTTCTTCCCCTTCTCTCCTCTTTCTTCCCCTTCTCTCCTCTTTCTTCCCCTTCTCTCCTCTTTCTCCCCTTCTCTCCTCTTTCTCCCCTTCTCTCCTCTTTCTTCCCCTTCTCTCCTCTTTCTTCCCCTTCTCTCCTCTTTCTTCCCCTTCTCTCCTCTTTCTCCCCTTCTCTCCTCTTTCTCCCCTTCTCTCCTCTTTCTCCCCTTCTCTCCTCTTTCTTCCCCTTCTCTCCTCTTTCTTCCCCTTCTCTCCTCTTTCTTCCCCTTCTCACCTCTTTCTCCCCCCTTCTCACCTCTTTCTCCCCTTTCTCCCCTTCTCTCCTCTCTCTCCCCTTCTCTCCTCTTTCTTCCCCTTCTCTCCTCTTTCTTCCCCTTCTCTCCTCTTTCTTCCCCTTCTCACCTCTTTCTCCCCCCTTCTCACCTCTTTCTCCCCTTTCTCCCCTTCTCCCCTTTCTCCCCTTCTCTCCTCTTTCTCCCCTTCTCCCCTTTCTCCCCTTCTCTCCTCTTTCTCCCCTTCTCTCCTCTTTCTTCCCCTTCTCTCCTCTCCTCCCCTTCTCTCCTCTTTCTTCCCCTTCTCTCCTCTTTCTCCCCTTCTCTCCTCTTTCTCCCCTTCTCTCCTCTTTCTTCCCCTTCTCTCCTCTTTCTTCCCCTTCTCTCCTCTCTCTCCCCTTCTCTCCTCTCTCTCCCCTTCTCTCCTCTCTCTCCCCTTCTCTCCTCTTTCTTCCCCTTCTCTCCTCTTTCTTCCCCTTCTCTCCTCTTTCTTCCCCTTCTCTCCTCTTTCTTCCCCTTCTCTCCCCTTCTCTCCTCTTTCTTCCCCTTCTCACCTCTTTCTCCCCCCTTCTCACCTCTTTCTCCCCTTTCTCCCCTTCTCTCCTCTCTCTCCCCTTCTCTCCTCTTTCTTCCCCTTCTCTCCTCTTTCTTCCCCTTCTCTCCTCTTTCTTCCCCTTCTCTCCTCTTTCTCCCCTTCTCTCCTCTTTCTCCCCTTCTCTCCTCTTTCTCCCCTTCTCTCCTCTTTCTTCCCCTTCTCTCCTCTTTCTTCCCCTTCTCTCCTCTTTCTTCCCCTTCTCTCCTCTTTCTCCCCTTCTCTCCTCTTTCTCCCCTTCTCTCCTCTTTCTTCCCCTTCTCTCCTCTTTCTTCCCCTTCTCTCCTCTTTCTTCCCCTTCTCTCCTCTTTCTCCCCTTCTCTCCTCTTTCTCCCCTTCTCTCCTCTTTCTCCCCTTCTCTCCTCTTTCTTCCCCTTCTCTCCTCTTTCTTCCCCTTCTCTCCTCTTTCTTCCCCTTCTCTCCTCTTTCTTCCCCTTCTCTCCTCTTTCTTCCCCTTCTCTCCCCTTCTCTCCCCTTCTCTCCCCTTCTCTCACCTTCTCTCCCCTTCTCTCCCCTTCTCTCCTCTTCCTCTCCCCTTCTCTCCTCTCTCTCCCCTTCTCTCCTCTTTCTTCCCCTTCTCTCCTCTTCCTCTCCCCTTCTCTCCTCTCTCTCCCCTTCTCTCCCCTTTCTTCCCCTTCTCTCCTCTTTCTTCCCCTTCTCTCCTCTTTCTTCCCCTTCTCTCCTCTTTCTTCCCCTTCTCTCCCCTTCTCTCCCCTTTCTCTCCCCTTCTCTCCACTTTCTCTCCCCGTTCTCCCCTTTCTCTCCCCTTTCTCCCCTTCTCTCCTCTTTCTCCCCTTTCTCTCCTCTCTCTCCCCTTCTCTCCTCTCTCTCCCCTTCTCTCCTCTCTCTCCCCTTCTCTCCTCTTTCTTCCCCTTCTCTCCTCTTCCTCTCCCCTTCTCTCCTCTTTCTTCCCCTTCTCTCCCCTTCTCTCCCCTTTCTCTCCCCTTCTCTCCCCTTCTCTCCCCTTTCTCCCCTTTCTCTCCCCTTCTCTCCACTTTCTCTCCCCGTTCTCCCCTTTCTCTCCCCTTTCTCCCCTTCTCTCCTCTTTCTCCCCTTTCTCTCCTCTCTCTCCCCTTCTCTCCACTTTCTCTCCCCTTTCCCCCCCCTTCTCACCTCTTTCTCCCCTTTCTCCTGTTCTCTCCTCTCTCTCCCCTTCTCTCCTCTTTCTCCCCCTTCTCTCCTCTTTCTTCCCCTTCTCTCCTCTTTCTTCCCCTTCTCTCCTCTTTCTTCCCCTTCTCTCCTCTTTCTTCCCCTTCTCTCCTCTTTCTTCCCCTTCTCTCCTCTTTCTTCCCCTTCTCTCCTCTTTCTTCCCCTTCTCTCCTCTTCCTCTCCCCTTCTCTCCTCTTTCTTCCCCTTCTCTCCTCTTTCTTCCCCTTCTCTCCCCTTCTCTCCCCTTCTCTCCCCTTTCTCTCCTCTCTCTCCCCTTCTCTCCCCTTTCTCCCCTTTCTCTCCCCTTCTCTCCACTTTCTCTCCCCGTTCTCCCCTTTCTCTCCCCTTTCTCCCCTTCTCTCCTCTTTCTCCCCTTTCTCTCCTCTCTCTCCCCTTCTCTCCTCTCTCTCCCCTTCTCTCCTCTTTCTTCCCCTTCTCTCCTCTTTCTTCCCCTTCTCTCCTCTTCCTCTCCCCTTCTCTCCTCTTTCTTCCCCTTCTCTCCCCTTCTCTCCCCTTTCTCTCCCCTTCTCTCCCCTTCTCTCCCCTTTCTCCCCTTTCTCTCCCCTTCTCTCCACTTTCTCTCCCCGTTCTCCCCTTTCTCTCCCCTTCTCTCCTCTTTCTCCCCTTTCTCTCCTCTCTCCCCCCTTCTCTCCACTTTCTCTCCCCTTTCCCCCCCCTTCTCACCTCTTTCTCCCCTTTCTCCCGTTCTCTCCCCTTTCTCCCGTTCTCTCCTCTTTCTTCCCCTTCTCTCCTCTTTCTTCCCCTTCTCTCCTCTTTCTCCCCTTCTCTCCTCTTTCTCCCCTTCTCTCCTCTTTCTTCCCCTTCTCTCCTCTTTCTTCCCCTTCTCTCCTCTTCCTCTCCCCTTCTCTCCTCTCTCTCCCCTTCTCTCCTCTTTCTTCCCCTTCTCTCCTCTTTCTTCCCCTTCTCTCCTCTTCCTCTCCCCTTCTCTCCTCTTTCTTCCCCTTCTCTCCTCTTCCTCTCCCCTTCTCTCCTCTTTCTTCCCCTTCTCTCCTCTTTCTTCCCCTTCTCTCCTCTTCCTCTCCCCTTCTCTCCTCTTTCTTCCCCTTCTCTCCTCTTTCTTCCCCTTCTCTCCTCTCTCTCCCCTTCTCTCCTCTCTCTCCCCTTCTCTCCTCTTTCTTCCCCTTCTCTCCTCTTTCTTCCCCTTCTCTCCTCTTCCTCTCCCCGTCTTTCCTCTTTCTTCCCCTTCTCTCCTCTTCCTCTCCCCTTCTCTCCTCTTTCTTCCCCTTCTCTCCTCTTCCTCTCCCCTTCTCTCCTCTCTCTCCCCTTCTCTCCTCTCTCTCCCCTTCTCTCCTCTTTCTTCCCCTTCTCTCCTCTTTCTTCCCCTTCTTTCCTCTTTCTTCCCCTTCTCTCCTCTTTCTTCCCCTTCTCTCCTCTTTTTTCCCCTTCTCTCCTCTTTCTTCCCCTTCTCTCCTCTTTCTTCCCCTTCTCTCCTAACTCCTCTCTCTCCTCTCTCTCCTCCTCTCTCCCTCCCTCCCCCTCCCTCTCTTCCTCTAATATAATCTATCTAACATTATTACAGTTCTACTCTGTATGGTGCTAAATCAATTGGATCCATGTATAAACAGTAACACTAAAATAATTGACACCCAGTGGGGCTGTGGATTTCACAGAACTATAGATCTTGATTTGCCCTTGGATCCAGCTGTGAGGATGACTCTGATAAATTAACCTCTATCAGCTGTTGTGATGACTTTAATAAATTAAATTCTGTCAGCTGTGAGGATGACTTTAATAAATTAACCTCTGCCAGCTGTGAGGATGACTTTAATAAATTAACCTCTGCCAGCTGTGAATATGTCTCTGATAAATTAACCTCTGTCAGCTGTGAGGATGACTCTGATAAATTAACCTCTGTCAGCTGTGAGGATGACTTTAATAAATTAACCTCTGCCAGCTGTGAATATGTCTCTGATAAATTAACCTCTGCCAGCTGTGAGGATGACTTTAATAAATTAACCTCTGTCAGCTGTGAGGATGACTTTAATAAATGAAATTCTGTCAGCTGTGAGGATGACTTTAATAAATTAACCTCTGCCAGCTGTGAGGATGACTCTGATAAATTAACCTCTGCCAGCTGTGAATATGTCTCTGATAAATTAACCTCTATCAGCTGTGAGGATGACTTTAATAAATGAAATTCTGTCAGCTGTGAGGATGACTCTGATAAATTAACCTCTATCAGCTGTGAGGATGACTTTAATAAATGAAATTCTGTCAGCTGTGAGGATGACTCTGATAAATTAACCTCTATCAGCTGTGAGGATGACTTTAATAAATGAAATTCTGTCAGCTGTGAGGATGACTCTGATAAATTAACCTCTGTCAGCTGTGAGGATGACTCTGATAAATTAACCTCTGTCAGCTGTGAGGATGACTTTAATAAATTAACCTCTGTCGGCTGTGAGGATGACTCTGATAAATTAACCTCTGCCAGCTGTGAGGATGACTTTAATAAATGAAATTCTGTCAGCTGTGAGGATGACTTTAATAAATTAACCTCTGCCAGCTGTGAGGATGACTTTAATAAATTAACCTCTGCCAGCTGTGAGGATGACTTTAATAAATTAACCTCTGTCAGCTGTGAGGATGACTTTAATAAATTAAATTCTGTCAGCTGTGAGGATGACTTTAATAAATTAACCTCTGACAGCTGTGAGGATGACTTTAATAAATTAACCTCTGCCAGCTGTGAGGATGACTCTGATAAATTAACCTCTATCAGCTGTGAGGATGACTATAATAAATGAAATTCTGTCAGCTGTGAGGATGACTTTAATAAATTAACCTCTGCCAGCTGTGAGGATGACTCTGATAAATTAACCTCTATCAGCTGTGAGGATGACTATAATAAATGAAATTCTGTCGGCTGTGAGGATGACTTTAATAAATGAATCTCTGTCAGCTGTGAGGATGACTTTAATAAATTAACCTCTGTCAGCTGTGAGGATGACTTTCATAAATTAACCTCTGTCGGCTGTGAGGATGACTCTGATAAATTAACCTCTGTCAGCTGATAACCCCTTCACTTCCCTCTCTCCCTGATGTGGATTGGACGGCCAGTAAGATCCTCTCTGATTGGTGTAGGTTGGTGAATCTGTGTTCTCATCTGAACGGAACAAGCCTGCTTGTGTGTGTCAGGGGACAGGCTGAGGGAGGTTAAGGGGAGGGACTGGTTAAGCTGAGTGAGCAGTGGGAATACTTTAAATTGACTCCCATACATGAATAATGCATTAGATAGCCCCTCCCCTCATTGGGATCAGCTGGAGGAAATTGGGGTTTGGGCCAATCAGATTACGTCCCTGCCGGGTTTGCTCAGTGTGTGTGTGTATAGTAAGCAGGAGAGAGAGAGCGGGCAAGTCCAGACAAATAGCAGCAGCTCAGAGCCTATAGGGTAGCCTTTCTGTCGCTATCCCTCCCTCTCTCTATCGCTGCTCATTCTGTCTTTGTCTCAGGGTGTGTTATGGGAGCTGTCATTGCCAAAGAGATGGCTGGGTGACATTGCTACAGCTCTACTTGTGTATTTACTAATGGTTGTTTCCCCCGGAGAGGATTTACACAGGGGCATGTAACTCCCCCAGGTTCCTTTGTCTGTGTGTGGGGTGTCTGAGGGTGTGTGTGTGGCTTCAAGGATCTAGCAGCCATGAATTCCTGTTGGAAGATGAAGGTATGGCTGGCTCTTTCTCGTACTTGTTGTTGATACTGACTATCAGGTGTGTGTGTGTGTGTGTGTGTGTGTGTGTGTGTGTGTGTGTGTGTGTGTGTGTGTGTGTGTGTGTGTGTGTGTGTGTGTGTGTGTGTGTGTGTGTGTGTGTGTGTGTGTGTGTGTGTGTGTGTGTGTGTCTCGGGGGGCATCCTCCAGCATACTTGTGTGTATGTGTTTGTTAGCGCAGTAAGAGAAACCACCAACGTGTGTTTGAGACAGTGAGGCAGTACAAGCAGTCTCCTTTCGGTGGTTGTTATAGTGAGGCCTGCTGTCTCCGTGGTGACTGGAGCTCCTCTAAAGAAGCAGCTAGATAACAATCTCTACTGGCAACGTGTGTGTCCATCACTTCTGTCTCTGCATGGAGAGTTCACCCCCTTCTTGATGCCCCCTTCTTTGTGTGTGTGCGTGGGGGGATACACACGTGTGGGGGGGAGGGGTGTGTGTGAGTGTGTGGGGGGGAGGGGTGTGTGTGTGTGTGTGTGTGTCAGGTGCATGTCAGGGGAGCATCTGCCACTAACATAGTATGAAAGGATGACCCAATTTCACACCTCGCTCTCTCTCTTCTCCTCTCCTCTCGCTCTTTTTATCTCGCTCTCTTCTCTTTCTCTCCGACAGCAGTAAACCCAAACAGCAGATCAGACACATTGATGGGCCAGACATAGCCACGGGGCGATGTTTTGGGGATGGGTGTGCTGACAATTGTTTGTTGACGGAGGTGGGGGGGATTTATCAGTGCTTTCCTCCAAATCCACAGAGTAGCAGATCACATCATTGACTGCTGCACCAAACGACAGAGATTTGTGTCAATCCCTAAACAGGAGGGATGGAGGCAGAGGAAAGAGATTAGTAGTCACATGTCGGGACGGGAGCTTAAAGAGTGTCTGAACGCACTGATTCCTGCATGTGTTTCTCTTTCAGTCTTGGGGATGTGGTGTGATGTTTGTACCTCATGATACACCATAGGAACAAAGCCAGTATCACTTCTTCAAGATAGTCAGAATGAATCTAAAAGAACTAAAGAAATCTGTAAATCATTTTGACGTTTTTGCTGAGGTTTTAATCACACATTTTACATCTAGCTAAGGTGTTCAGTGCAATATTTCTCAAGTAAAAAAAGTAGGATTGGATAGAGTGCCCTCACCGCAGCTGTGTATCCCATGTTAGTGGGCAAGTGAGCCTTGTCGAAGTCACAACCCAACCCTCAAATACGTCATGACAAACTCACTTACAAAAGTCTGTTTTAGAGGAGACTTTGACTTTATGACAAATTATCCTATTTCCACTTTGTAGTCAATTTTGACAGTAAATGTTTCTGACTAATATTGATGCCACAGAAAACAGCTTATCAGAAAAGTTGTTTATTGCCTTCCGTTGTGCTTTAAAATCTGTTAGGGGTGGAGTGGACAGGACAGGGAATTGAATGGGTGAGTTTTGGAGTCCTCCTGGCCCTCCTAGATGGACTCATCCCTGTTCCTGGTTGGGAAGGAAGCGTCCTGATTGTGCAGGACACACTGTATGTTTGTCTGTTATTGTCTTCAGACATCCGTTCATGCGCGCGCACACACCCAGATGCTTTGGAGCAGTGTCTGTGCATACATGGTGGTGTCATTCAGTGTTGTTGAAATAAACAAATAACAGCAGTGTTTTGTGACAATATACACCTAGTTTCCAGACTCCGCCCTGTTTCGTTAGTGTTTGACTATTAGCAGCTCTGCTCTGCTGTGGTCTCTGCTGTTCTGACCTCTGCTTTCTGGGCGTGTGTGTGTGTGTGTGTGTGTGTGTGTGTGTGTGTGTGTGTGTGTGTGTGTGTGTGTGTGTGTGTGTGTGTGTGTGTGTGTGTGTGTGTGTGTGTGTGTGTGTGTGTGTGTGTGTGTGTGTGTGTTAGGGTTACATCACAGAGGAGCTGAGTGCCGAGCCAGTCAACACAGTTAATTATGGTGCACTGATTATCTGTGGCTACAAGTTCTGGTCAGCTTACCAAATTGCAGCCTATTCCCTTTATAGTGCACTACTTTACAATAGGGAAACCCATAGGAAAACCCATAGGGCTGTGGTCGGAAGAGGTGCACTGTAGGAAATAGGCTGCCATTTGGGGGACACTACTGGACTCACACAGAAATAAACCCTCAAGTGGTTCAGAGGAAAGCAAACCAAGTTGTACTTGTGCTTAATGAGGAAATGTGCCTCAAACTCCAACTGACACCCGCGTCCTTATCTGGGTCTCAAAACAAGGACTTTTCACACACTCGAATACTGATCGCTTTCTCCATTGTTTTCTCATCATCTCTCTCTTTCTCATTCTCTCTGTTATTATCTCTCTCTCTGTTTCTCCCGTCTCTCTCTCCCTCTTTTACTTCATTCAATGAGAAAAGGCCATGCCATTGCCTCTTACTAGTCCAGACAGCCCTGTATCAGTGCTGTTAGCTCTGTTCAGACAGCCCTGTATCAGTGCTGTTAGCTCTGTTCAGACAGCCCTGTATCAGTGCTGTTAGCTCTGTTCAGACAGCCCTGTATCAGTGCTGTTAGCTCTGTTCAGACAGCCCTGTATCAGTGCTGTTAGCTCTGTTCAGACAGCCCTGTATCAGTGCTGTTAGCTCTGTTCAGACAGCCCTGTATCAGTGCTGTTAGCTCTGTTCAGACAGCCCTGTATCAGTGCTGTTAGCTCTGTTCAGACAGCCCTGTATCAGTGCTGTTAGCTCTGTTCAGACAGCCCTGTATCAGTTCTGTTTTCTCTGTTCAGACAGCCCTGTGTCAGTGCTGTTAGCACTGTTCAGACAGCCCTGTATCAGTGCTGTTAGCTCTGTTCAGACAGCCCTGTATCAGTGCTGTTAGCACTGTTCAGACAGCTCTGTATCAGTGCTGTTAGCACTGTTCAGACAGCCCTGTATCAGTGCTGTTAGCTCTGTTCAGACAGCCCTGTATCAGTGCTGTTAGCTCTGTTCAGACAGCCCTGTATCAGTGCTGTTAGCTCTGTTCAGACAGCCCTGTATCAGTGACAGAGCAGCAGACACACTAGACTAGAACATACTAGTCTCCCATATCCTGTTCCTGTTCTGACACACTGATGTAATTAGGAGAGATGAGGAGGGATGGAAGAGAGGCAGATAGGGGGGGAGGTGGGTAGGCAGGATGAGATGCAGATGAGAGATGATGTGGGAGAGGAAGAGAGGAATGAGAGGGGGGAGGAAGATGAGGCAGATGAGAGTGGGTGGGAGGTGAAAGAGGGAGGAAGAGGGGAGGAAAACCACATTCTCAACTTCCTGCTGTTGTGAAGTTTTTCACACGCACACACACTCACACACTCACTCACAGGCTGTTTCCTGCTTGTAGCTGCAGGCCTACTTACGAGCTATCTCTGTGGAACTGTGGTTTTAACACACACATATGTGATGTCTCTAGTTCTCTCTAACACATACACAGACACACAGACACACAGACAGACACACACAGTCTCTTTCCTCTGTCAGACCTAATTTCCAAGCTAACCTTGGGACTGTGTTTTTGCTGAGCTAATGCTAAGGATTGCTGCTGTCTCATGTAGTGGAAACAGCGTACTGTCACTACAGTTTTACTAAAGGTCTAGGATCAGCTTACCCTCAACAAAATCCTACCCATTAGGGATGAAAACACAAAACTGATCTTAGATCAGTGTCTATGGGTGGTGTCTGTATCCCACTTCCATTGTCTTATAGCCCTGTACTGCCCATTCTGCTCCTCAGACAGGGTCAACCACTAGAACCAGAGACATGTAGGACATGTGTGTATATCTATATGGCTAGAACTGGAGTCCTGTGTTGCAGTGGCTCACAGTAACCTCTGGTGATTATTGTTACTGTCCATAGTTTACATTCTAACATTCCCATCTGGTCCGCATCCTCGTTAGCTGACCACACACAGCCTGTGTGTGTGTGCGTGTGCACATGTGTGTGTGTGTGAGCGTGTGCACATGTGTGTGTGTGCATGCCTCGTGTGTGTGTGTGTGTGTGTGTTCAGCCTTGTATCTTCCTCCGTAGTGGTCATTGTACAGAGCCAGGAAACCACATCTACACAGTAGACCCCACACTCTTCCTGTGATCAGATTCTTTCAGTGATGTTGGATACAACATATCCTGCTTTCTTCTGGTAGGAGGTTTGGGGAATACAGTGAGGGGTCGATGACTGCAGCTGTTAGAGTCAGTGTGTGTGTGTGTGTGTGTGTGTGTGTGTGTGTGTGTGTGTGCGTGTGTGTGTGTGTGTGTGTGTGTGTGTGTGTGTGTGTGTGTGTGTGTGTGTGTGTGTGTGTATATGCATTCATTAACACATTTATAGGACAGAATTGAGCAGAGGTACTTGTGGGTTAACGACACAGGATTTGGAAGGATGAGCAAAAGTGTGATCTCATGCGTTGTGAGCATTTGCAACTGTGTGTGTGTGTGTGTGTGTGTGTGTTTGAGACCAGGCTTCAGGATGTGCTGTCATTGAACCAGTGGAGATACACCCACTGGAAATGTTTGCCTTTTCATGTTTTTTTATACCAAGAATCGTCTGAGATCAGTTTCACTGTCTTCCTTTCAAGTCTCAGAAGTGTCTTATCTCATGTCCTAACGATATGATCCACTACCAGTAACCTTTAATATACACAGGTTGTATGTGTGCTGCAGAATATATATGAGAAGGGTTGTTGGCTATCGGACTAAAACATTGTCCTTTTCTAGTTTTAATCACAACTGTGGTCGTACTGTGACTGATCGACTGTAATCATCTGTTTCATAAAGGGCTATACCATTAGTTTGAATAAGTTGACACAAAGTGACAGTCATTGATATGTATTATTATAATATCTGACAGCTTTTTTACCGCACTATCTGGCATATTTTACTGGTTAAATTAGCTGTAGGATTATCCTGAGGCAGAGTAGCTGCGAGACAGTGGATGCGCATTGACCATTCAAATCAAACTGTTACCCAGGGATTGGGGTGAATAAATCTCTCCTTTCAACCAATCAGGATCCAAACAGCCTATTTTAGAATAGCAGTAGTACTTCAGTCATAACAGTGTGATGAGAGAGTTCTGTCAATGGTGAACGTCTGTATCTGCACAGGTTGATGAGCAGACGGCTCTGTGCAGGTCTGTGGCCTCCAGGTGTGTCCTCTTCTATGGAGAGCTCAATGGACAGGATTCACATCACACAGATTTCCCCATTATCCTCATCTGTGTGTGTGTGTGTGTGTGTGTGTGTGTGTGTGTGTGTGTGTGTGTGTGTGTGTGTGTGTGTGTGTGTGTGTGTGTGTGTGTGTGTGTGTGTGTGTGTGTGTGTGTGTGTGTGTGTGTGTGTGTGTGTGTGTGTTCAGACCATGAGTTCTGATGATTTAATTCTGTTTCCACCTTTCTCCTCATTATCACTGACTCAGAGAGCGAGAGAGATCACTATCAATCTCCATCTCCCTCCCAGTCTCTCTGTCTTATCTGACAGTAGATAATTAAGTGTGAGAGAGAAACGGCTTCACCCTACTAGAATCTGAAGTCAAATGTCTACTGTTTTCTGATGATCTGGTGCTTCTGTCCCCAACCAAGGAGGGACTACAGCAGCACCTAGATCTTCTGCACAGATTCTGTCAGACCTAGGCCCTTACAGTAAATCTCATTAAGACCAAAATAATGGTGTTCCAAAAAAGGTCCAGTTGCCAGGACCACAAATACAAATTATAGTTAGACACCATTGCCCTAGAGCACACAAACTATACATACCTTGGCCTAAACATCAGCGCCACAGTAACTTCCACAAAGCTGTGAACGAGCTGAGAGACAAGGCAAGAAGGGCCTTCTATGTCATCAAAAGGAAATTGTAAATAAATTAATTTGACATACCAATTAGGATCTGGCTAAAAATACTTGAATCAGTTATAGAACCCATTGCCCTTTATGGTTGTGAGGTCTGGGATCCGCTCACCAACTTAGAATTCACAAAATGGGACAAACACCAAATTGAGACTCTGCACGCAGAATTCCCTGTGTACAACGTAAAACACCAAATAATGCATGCAGAGCAGAATTAGACCGATACCCGCTAATTATCAAAATCCAGAAAAGAGCCGTTAAATTCTACAACCACCTGAAAGGAAGTCTACAGACTCAGTGAGCATAGCCTTGCTATTGAGAAAGGCCGCCGTAGGCAGACCTGGCTCTCAAGAGAAGACGGGCTATGTGCACACTGCCCACAAAATGAGGTGGAAACTGAGCTGCACTTCCTAACCCCCTGCCAAATGTATGACCATATTAGAGACACATATTTCCTTCAGATTACACAGATCCACAAAGAATTCGTATTTATTTATTTTCCATTTTGCACATAATATGACATGTGTAATGTCTTTATTCTTTTGGAACTTTTGTGAGTGTAATATTTACTGTTCATTTTTGTTTATTATCTAGTTCACTTGCTTTGGCAATGTTAGCATATGTTTCCCATGCCCAATAAAGCCCTTAAATTGAGAGAGGGATAGAGAGAATTCCGCACATACCCAGGCTCCTTCTGGTGCTGTTATAACATTTCTATATTCGTGTCTTATGAAGATGTCATTAGAACAGCATTTGGCCAAGCTGTGATATGATGCTACAGGAGCCAGGAAGGCTGTCAGGAGGGGAGCCAGGACGGGAGCCCTCCGCCAACACATTTAACTCCTAATGATCAAGCATTTAACGGCATATCAAGAAAAGCTAAAGAAACTTCTGCTTCTTGACACTCAGTGTAAAGGGTTATTTATTGAAGTTTTGGATCGCTGTGGTAGTTAGCGATTCTGTGCTAATTATCGTTAGCTGCCAGACGCTAATGATGCTAGCTTCGCTATGTTGTGGAGAATAGCTGATGTCACGTCGGTCTATTGTTGTTTTGAATCTGTGCGTGATGACGTTGTACTGGGTTGGTTGTAGGCTATATGCAGAAATAGAAGATGCATCACAAATAGAAATACACTGAAAAGAACTGACATCCCCATTATATTTCTATTTAAGGTAACCGTCTGGTACAGGGAAAGAAGATGATATAGTTGATACAGTTCTACTTTAGACTACTTTTGAGGAATAAAAACTTCTGACAGGCCTGACTCTCTTTCTCTACATGATGTCTCTTCTTTCCATCAATCAATCAATCAAACTCACCGACTCACTCACTCACTCACTGACTCACTCACTCACTCACTCAACTCACTCAACTCACTCAACTCACTCACTCACTCAACTCACTCACTCACTCAACTCACTCACTCACTCACTCACTCACTCACTCACTCAACTCACTCACTCACTCACTCACTCAACTCACTCAACTCACTCACTCACTCAACTCACTCACTCACTCACTCACATACTGTATGTTCCATCTCTGTCCTTACAATATTACTGGACCTGCTGTTTGGAGGTGAACTTAGGAAGATTAGAATTTCACAAGATAACTCTGTTCTGATAAGATGTAACATTGTAAAAGTCCTCAGACAGAGGGAAGGGCCAGCCCAAACAGAGGCCCTGAAGCTCTGAGGCCCTGAACAGCCGTGAACCACCAAGATAAAATGTCTCCTCTTCTCTGTCATATCCTCCTGATCCTCCCTTTATCCCCCTAACACTGGCCTGGATCATCACAGCCAGGGGTTGTTACTAGGGGAGAACAACTTCCTCCTCACATTGAAGCCATGAAGTTCATGGCTGACTGGGGTACTGCAGGCTGTGGTTTTCAGGAAGCAGGATTCCCATCCATTATAGTGAATGGTAAAATGGTAATATTCGTGTAAATATATATATTTTTTTTATGACAATCATGGTACCAATAATTGCTTCTAAGACACCAGATTTATGTAATTAAAAAAAAAAAAATCTCACATGGGAGTTATACGTTATATAATGTAGTTGCTACAGTAGCCTGCAGAACCCTGGTCGACCTTCAACTTGAGATACTCAATGAGAGGAGGCAGAAGTGAGCTAGCCTGCTACGTCACCTCCTGGAGGAGCTCAAACTGCACATGTTATGTCTTGAGAATCCGCTCCATGAGAAGCCATCTTGGCAAACTAAAACCGACTTCTTGAGCTTCAAATGCACTATTGAGTCGTCACATAAGAATGAGTGGTGTGACGTCATCGATGGCTATGTCCACTTATATACAGTCGATGGTTGTTACCCAGTCCACGAATGCAGGGAGAGAGAGAGACGTCTGAAATTTGACTTTCTCTCACAGAATAATGGATGACTGTCAAGGCTAAGTCCTTAGACTACTGTCATTGAGACGATGGGACTGTTTGTGAGTTAGTGTGTGAGAGAGGGAAACTGAGACAGAGGGAAAGGCAGAGAAGGATGAAGAGAGAAACAGAGACAGGGAAAAGTCAATTAGTTCCTTGCCAGGACTAAATGCTTCTCTCTTTTCTCAGTAATCTGAGTGTGGAGAGAGTTCAGCACTTTGCTCTTCCTTCCTCTCATTTATCCATCCATCTCTCCTCCTCTCTTCTTCCTATTCTAATCAACCCTGTCCTAGTCAATTGGAGGCTGTGGTATTAGTGGCCTTATTTCCCTCCGTTCTCATGGCAACCTTGTCCTTGAGTTCATCATCATTACTCCGTCGTAGAAGAGAGTGATTACATCAGCTCTTCATAAAGAACACATTTAACATTTTCACCAACCAGAGGACAATAATAATTTATGTTCCCCATATTCTCTCTCTCTCCCTCTCTCTCTCTTCCCATCTCCTTCTATATCTTATTCTTTCTCTCTCTCTCTTTACATCTGTCCTTCTATCTTTCTCTCTTTCCTTCCATATCGTCTCTCTCTCCCTCTCTCTTTCCATCGTCCCTTCTCTTGTTATCTCACTCTTACTCTCTCTATGTCTGTTGCTCTGTTTCTCACTAGAAGTATGATCCTGTATGTTTCAGCTCTTCATAAAGAACACATCTAACATTTCACCAACCATTATGGCCAAACATAGATAGATAAACACACAGTTTATCAGGTGTGTGTGTGTGTGATCACTTCACTGTATTAAGACCATAAAGAGATCATATCATCTTCTCAGAAATCGGGTGTGTGTGTGTGTGTGTGTGTGTGTGTGTGTGTGTGTGTGTGTGTGTGTGTGTGTGTGTGTGTGTGTGTGTGTGTGTGTGTGTGTGTGCGCATCTTCTGACTTCCACTGAACTTGTTGCGAAAGCATCAGCATGGTAATGTATAAACAGAGAGAGAGCGAGATTACATCTTGTAATAATCAAGATGTAATTTTTTTTTTTAAATATGTATTTCCCCTTTATTTAACCAGGTAGGCCAGTTGAGAACAAGTTCTCATTTACAACTGCGACCTGGCCAAGATAAAGCAATGCAGTGTGAAAAAACAACAGTTACACATGGAATAAACAAACATACAGTCAATAACATAATAGATCTGTATATGGTGTGTGCAAATGAAGTAAGGAGGTAAGGCAATAAATAGGCCATAGGGGCAAAGTAATTACAATTTAGCAATTAACACTGGAGTGATAGATGTGCAGATGAGGATGTGCAAGTAGAAATACTGGTGTGCAAAAGAGCAGAAAAAAACTAAAACAAATATGGGGATGAGGTAGGTAGTTGGTTGGATGGGCTATTTACAGATGGGCAGTGTACAGCTGCAGCGATCGGTAAGCTGCTCTGACAGCCGATGCTTTAAGTTAGTGAGGGAGATAAGTCTCCAACTTCAGTGATTTTTGTAATTCGTTCCAGTCATTGGCAGCAGAGAACTGGAAGGAAAGGCGGCCAAAGTAGGTGTTGGGGATGACCAGTGAAATATACCTGCTGGAGCGCGTGCTACAGGTGGGTGTTGCTATGGTGACCAGTGAGCTGAGATAAGGCGGAGCTTTACCTAGCAAAGACTTATAGATGACCTGGAGCCAGTGGGTTTGGCGACAAATATATAGTGAGGACCAGCCAACGAGAGCATACAGGTCGCAATGGTGGGTAGTATGTGGGGCGTTGGTGACAAAACGGATGGCACTGTGATAGACTGCATCCAATTTGCTGAGTAGAGTGTTGGAGGCTATTTTGTAAATGACATCGACGAAGTCAAGGATCGGTAGGATACTTCAGTTTTACGAAGGTATGTTTGGCAGCATGAGTGACGGAGGCTTTGTTGCGAGATAGGAAGCCGCTTCTAGATTTAATTTTGGATTGGATATGCTTAATATGGAAGGAGAATTTACAGTCTAGCCAGACACCTAGACACCTGTAGTTGTCCACATATTCTAAGTCAGAACCGTCCAGAGTAGTGATGCTAGGCGGGCGGGCGGGTGCGGGCAGCGATCGGTTGAAGAGCATGCGTTTAGTTTTACTAGCGTTTAAGAGCAGTTGGAGGCCACGGAAGGAGTGTTGTAAGGCATTGAAGCTTGTTTGGAGGTTTGTTAACAGTGTCGAAAGAAGGGCCAGATGTATACAGAATGGTGTCGTCTGCTTAGAGGTGGATCAAAGAATCACCTGCAGCAAGAGCGACATCCTTGATATATACAGAGAAAAGAGTCGGCCCGAGAATTGAACCCTGTGGCACCCCCATAGAGACACTGAACTCTATCTGAGAAGTAGTTAGTGAACCAGGTGAGGCAGTCATTAGAGAAACCAAGGCTGTTGAGTCTGCCGATAAGAATATGGTGATTGACAGAGTCGAAAGCCTTGGCCAGGTCGATAAAGACGGCTGCACAGTACTGTTTTTTTATCGATGGTGGTTATGATATCGTTTAGGACCTTGAGCGTGGCTGAGGTGCACCCGCGACCAGCTCGTAAACCGGATTGCATAGTGGAGAAGGTACGGTGGGATTCGAGATGGTCGGTGATGTGTTTGTTCACTTGTCTTTCGAAGACTTTAGAAAGGCAGAGCAGGATGGATATAGGTCTGTAACAGTTTGGGTCTAGAGTGTCTCCCCCTTTGAAGAGGGGGATGACCGCAGCCGCTTTCCAATCTTTAGGAATCTCAGACGATACAAAAGAGAGGTTGAACAGACTAGTAATAGGGGTTGCGACAATGGCGGCGGATAATTTTAGGAAGAGAGGGTCCAGATTGTCTAGCCCAGATGATTTGTAGGGATCCAGATTCTGCAGCTCTTTCAGGACATCAGCTGTCTGGATTTGGGTGAAGGAGAAGTAGGGGGGGCTTGGGCCAGTTGCTGCGGGGGGTGCAGCGCTGTTGGCCGGGGTTGGGGTAGCCAGGTGGAAAGCGTGGCCAGCCATAGAGAAATGCTTATTGAAATTCTCGATTATCGTGGATTTATCAGTGGTGACAGTGTTTCCTAGCCTCAGTGCAGTGGGCAGCTGAGAGGAGGTGCTCTTATTCTCCATGGACTTTACAGTGTCCCAAAACTTTTTGGAATTAGTTCTGCAGGATGCAAATTTCTGTTTGAAAAAGCTAGCCTTTGCTTTCCTAACTGACTGTGTATATTGGTTCCTGACTTCCCTGAAAAGTTGCATATCGCGGGGACTATTCGAAGCTAGTGCAGTGCGCAACAAGATGTTTTTGTGCTGGTCAAGGGCAGTCAAGTCTGGAGTGAACCAAGGCCTATATCTGTTCTTAGTTCTACATTTTTTGAAAGGGGCATGCTTATGTAAGATGGTGAGGAAGGCACTTTTGAAGAACAACCAGGCATCCTTTACTGACAGGATGAGGTCAATATCCTTCTAGGATACCCGGGTCAGGTCGATTAGAAAGGCCTGCTCACAGAAGTGTTTTAGGGAGTGTTTGACAGTGATGAGGGGTGGTCGTTTGACAGCGGACCCATAACGAACGCAGGCAATGAGGCAGGGATCACTGAGATCCTGGTTGAAAACAGCAGAGGTGTATTTAGAGGGCAAGTTGGTCAGGATGATATCTATGAGGGTGCCCATGTTTACAGATTTGGGGTTGTACCTGGTAGGTTCCTTGATACTTTGTGTGAGATTGAAGGCATCTAGCTTAGATTGTAGGACAGCCGGGGTGTTAAGCATATCCCAGTTTAGGTCACCTAACAGTACGAACTCTGACGATAGATCGGGGGCAATCAATTCACATATGGTGTTCAGGGCACAGCTGGGAGCTGAGGGCGGTCTATAACAAGCGGCAACAGTGAGAGACTTATTTCTGGAGAGAAAATAAGTAGCTCGTACTGTTTGGGTACAGACCTGGATAGTATGACAGAACTCTCCAGGCTCTCTCTGCAGTAGATTGCAACTCCGCCCCCTTTGGAAGTTCTATCTTGACGGAAAATGTTGTAGTTGGGGATGGACATTTCAGAATTTTTGGTGGCCTTCCTAAGCCAGGATTCAGACACGGCTAGGACATCAGGGTTGGCAGAGTGTGCTAAAGCAGTGAATAAAGCAAACTTAAGGAGGAGACTTCTGATGTTAACATGCATGAACCCAAGGCTTTTCCGGTTACAGAAGTCAACAAATGAGAGCGCCTTGGGACACACACAGGGCCTGGGTTAACCTCTGCATCACCAGAGGAAAAGAGGAGTAGGATAAGGGTAAAAAAAAGAGTAGGATAAGGGTACGGCTAAAGGCTAAAAGAACTGATCGTCTAGTGCATTCGGAACAGAGAGTGAAAGGAGCAGACTTCTGGGCGTGGTAGGATAGATTCAGGGCATAATGCACAGACAAGGGCATGGTAGGGTGCAAGTACAGTGGAGGTAAACCTAGGCATTGAGTGACGATGAGAGAGGCTGCATCTCTGGAAGCGCCAGTTAAGCTAGGTGCGGTCTCCGCATGTGTGGGGGGTGGGGCAAGGGAGCTAACAGAAGCATGTAGAGCAGGACTAGGGGCTCCGCAGTAAAACAAAACAATGAGAGCTACCCGTAACAACAGTAATAATCAAGATGTAATTATCATTACGAGACATTTTATCATGTGTAATCACTGTCAAATTGACAACAGATAGAAATTCTCCTTGGTATCTCTTATGTCTCTAACACAGCTCGGGGCAGAAGGTATTTTGTAATTTGTATGTAATTTTTAAGTCTCTAACACAGCTCGGGGCAGAAGGTATTTTGTAATTTGTATGTAATTTGAATGTACTAAATCTTTCTGGTCCTCTCTTTCAGAATGAGAAGCCCCTCGGTCATTCTGCCAGCAGGTCCAGCAATATTTCCAAGGTAAGGACAGAGATGCAACATACAGTATGAGAGAGAGAGATTGACGGACAGAATGAACATCCTGTAGAGAAAGAGAGTCAGGCCTGGCCTTCCAGGGGGTCCTAACCTGCCAGTCACTCCCATAGTCAGAGGTACAGCTCTCGGATCAGTTCTTATTGAGAGAGACTGTCTCACCTCCTGCTTCCCAACTGACACTCAGGGGTGCAACTCAGTAGTCTACCTTGACTTCTTCTCATTATCTCTTCTTTGTTCCATCTGATCTATAAAAAAAGCAGTTTCATCTCATATGGAAGTGCTGCTCCACTGTCTGTTCCTCAATCCTCATATTGGAACAGTACTAGTCTCTCTATCTCTCTCTCTCTCTCTCTCTCCCCCTCCCTCCTCTCTGCCGGGACAGATTGGTTGTGTTCTCCTGTGAGCCTCTTAGTGGGATAAAGCTTTACATGTGCTAATAGTCAGGGTCACCTCGTCGCCATGGCAATGCTCCAGCTGCCATGTTTGAGCCGGGCGGCATGAGTCGGCAGGATGTCATTCCACCCCGGTAACAAGAAAGCAGAAGCAGCCAGTCATGAGTCTTTCAAGGGTTAAAGTGATTCAACACCACCATGTTTCAATGCTCAGCATGAGTCAGCAGGATTTCATTTAATTCTGGTAGCAATCCTTTTTTGTTAGGATTCATGGCTTATAGATCAATATTAAATGAAAACTTTGTATTTTGAAAGTTATATATCTTCAAAACATGATTGCTGACATGCAAAACATGTTGGGACTATATCAACAATGGATTAATGGAACAAATACAAAAATATACACTATATATACAAAAGTATGTGGAAATCCCTTCAAATTAGTGGGTGTATAAAATTGAGCACACAGCCATGCAATCTCCATAGAGAAACATTGGCAGTAGAATGGCCTTAATGAAGAGCTCAGTGACATTAAACATGGCACCGTCATAGGATGACACCTTCCCAAGTTCAGTTCGTCAAACTTTTGCCCTGCTAGAGCTGCCCCGGTCAACTGTAAGTGCTAGAAACGCCTAGGAGCAACAACGGCTCAGCTGCGAAGTGGTAGGCCACACAAGCTCACAGAATGGGACCGCCGAGAGCTGAAGCGCATAGCCCGTAGAAATCGTCCTCTATTGCAAAACTCACTACCGAGTTCCAAATTGCCTCTGGAAGCAACGTCAGCACAAGAACTGTTTGTCGGGAGCTTCATGAAATGGGTTTCCATGGCCGAGCAGCCGCACACAAGCCTAAGATCACCATGCACAATGCCAAGCGTCGGCTGGAGTGGTGTAAAGCTCGCCGCCATTGGACTCTGGAGCAGTGGAAATGCGTTCTCTGGAGTGATGAATCACGCTTCACCATCTGGCAGTTCGACGGACAAATCTGGGTTTGGCAGATGCCAGGACAACGCTACCTGCCCGAATGCACAGTGCCATGTGTAAAGTTTGGTGGAGAAGGAATAATGATCTGGGGATGTTTTTCATTGTTTGGGCTAGGCCCCTTAGTTTCAGTGAAGGGAAATCTTAACGCTACAGCATAAATTACATTCTAGATGATTCTGTGCTTCCAACTTCGTGGCAACAGTTTGGGGAAGGCCCTTCCCTGTTTCAGCGTGACAATGCCCACGTGCACAAAACGAGGTCCATACAGAAATAGTTTGTTGAGATCGGTGTGGAATAACTGAGCCCTGACCTCAACCCCATCGAACACCTTTGGGATGAATTGGAACGCGGACTGTGAGCCGGGCCTAATCGCCCAACATCAGTGCCGACCTCACTAATGCTCTTGTGGCTGAATGGAAGCAAGTCCCCGCAGCAATGTTCCAACATTTAGTGGAAAGCCTTCCCAGAAGAGGGGTGGCTGTTATAGCAGCAAAGGTGGGAGCAACTCCATATTAATGCCCATGATTTTGGAAAGAGATGTTTGACGAGCAGGTGTCCACATACTTTTGGTCATGTATTGTAGGTTTTGGGTAGAATTTTCCTTTAATAATATCTTTATAAAGTGAGTTACCTCCATACAAGTCACTTTGAGACCCAGTGAAAATTAGTAATGATAAAAGATCCAATCCAATCCACAATTAATCTACATGAATAGAGAGAAGAAACTGTTGGATAATGTCTTCCCTTTTGTTGTTGCTTAAAGTAATATCCAGACAGACAAGTTTAGTCACACAATGACTTGCCTGACAGAGCACTCAGGTGTGTATGAGCAGGCAGCTCTTACTATTCACTGTCTCTGCATCTGTGCCTTTGTGCCAGTGTGTGTTAGGGTTGAATGGCGGGAACTCGGTTACTGAGATTTACTGCCCAAAACCACCCCCTTTTCCCTGGATAAATAACTGCCAGAAACCGGTAAATTATTATAAATGATTTACATGAACAGCATGGCGTGAAATGGAACTGTTAAATTATATGCAATGTCTATATCTGGCTTGTCTACGGCCTCTGCATGATGAATCAACGCTTAGGGTGGGGACAGACAGCCCATCTCAGTATGGAGTTCACAGTGCATGTAGATCTATCATCTCATCATGGTAACTTTTTTTCTTGTGACAGGTAGACATACATTTGCTGCAGCATAGCCTATACTACGGTAATATAAAGACTGAATGCACGTCTAATTTACCCATATCCATCTGGCTTTCGTGGGTCACCTTGTTTTTTGAATTGTAAAGATTTTTTTTTTTTTGGTAAGGATTTTTTTTTTGAGAACTGCACTTCCCGATTTGGCCTCGTTTTTCATCAATGCTCGTTAAGGAATGCTACTGGCCATGACTGAAGGCAAACGAGTTGTCTTCTGGGTGTGGTTTCATTTGGGTGTTTTTTGGGGGGGGTGTCGGCCGTTTAATCACAACAAACAAGGGCTAATTCAGTTTTATGTGGGAGCTAAAGTAGAGAAGAAGAAGAAAATAGAACGTAAAACCGGCGATGACCTTGTGTTAAGCCAAGCTGTCAGAAGCTAGTTAGCATAGCCTGTCTAATGTTAGCTAGCTGATATTTCTCTGTCAAATTACAGTTTTGCTAAGATAGCAAGAAACAGTGTCTGGAATCAAATAATATAAATGACTTGGTTAGAGAAGAGTTTCTAGTACACATGTTATTCATTTAGTTCCAACATCACTAGAGCGGCTACCATATTGCTACTGAAATAAACCTATTACTGTGGTCAGAGCTGAGAGGATGTGCTGCACCAACTCAATGCCATACAAATTCCTGAATCAAATTAAATGTATTTTATGAAGCCCTTTTTACATTAGAAGTTGTCACAAAATGCTTTACAGATACCCAGCCTAAAACCCCAAACAGCAAGCAATGCACAGGCAGAAGCACATAAGACCAGTCTACATATTAATTCATTTGCACCTCTTTCATCCTACAAACTAGCTATGAGCTTCTGTTTAGAGAACCTACATGTATCAAGCATGGTACTAGTTGAGCTGCTCCAGTTGTGTGTTATTGGGCCCTGGGAGGCCTCCCATACTGATTTGGGAGTACAGTATTAAAGTATTACATCCCTGACAAAAACACACACACACAGCTCTGACCTGCAGCTCTCTGAGCTGCCCTTCATCAGTCACGCGAACTAACATCATGCAGTTTGGGAGATACACCTGCAGTTTGGGAGACACTGCTGTAGTTTGGGAGACACTGCTGTAGTTTGGGAGACACTGCTGTAGTTTGGGAGACACTGCTGTAGTTTGGGAGATACACCTGCAGTTTGGGAGACACTGCTGTAGTTTGGGAGATACACCTGCAGTTTGGGAGACACTGCTGTAGTTTGGGAGACACTGCTGTAGTTTGGGAGACACTGCTGTAGTTTGGGAGATACTGCTGTAGTTTGGGAGACACTGCTGTAGTTTGGGAGACACAGCTGTAGTTTGGGAGACACTGCTGTAGTTTGGGAGACACTGCTGTAGTTTGGGAGACACAGCTGTAGTTTGGGAGATACTGCTGCAGTTTGGGAGACACTGCTGTAGTTTGGGAGACACTGCTGTAGTTTGGGAGACACAGCTGTAGTTTGGGAGACACTGCTGTAGTTTGGGAGACACTGCTGTAGTTTGGGAGACACTGCTGTAGTTTGGGAGACACTGCTGTAGTTTGGGAGACACTGCTGTAGTTTGGGAGACACAGCTGTAGTTTGGGAGACACAGCTGTAGTTTGGGAGACACAGCTGTAGTTTGGGAGACACTGCTGTAGTTTGGGAGACACTGCTGTAGTTTGGGAGACACTGCTGTAGTTTGGGAGACACTGCTGTAGTTTGGGAGACACTGCTGTAGTTTGGGAGACACAGCTGTAGTTTGGGAGACACTGCTGTAGTTTGGGAGACACTGCTGTAGTTTTGGGTCATTTCTTATGGTTTGTTACAGTTTGCAGTAGTTGCTGTAGTTTGCGGGAGTTTGCTACTGTTTAGGCCACATCACTGTCTCTTGTTCTCTGTCCAATGCTGACAGCTGGTTCGCACTCTCACTGTTTGGTTTGGAGCACACAGCACTTTGCAGTTTGTAAAAACAAGTGATTTTAATTTTGGAAATCTGTTCCAAAGTATTCCCACTCATAATAGATATATGTGATCGTACACAAATGTAAGCAAGGTTTGAAATTGTTTAGGTCAAATCTGATATCTGTTTCGGCTTATTGCGGTCAATTTGCAGTATACAAATGATTTGTAATTATGTTCCGGGCCCCTGACCATTCAAGAAGAAAATTGTCCTGCGGTTGAATCTAGTTGATAATCCCTGATATAAGGTGTCCACCCACTCTGCCTAGAGTCTACTAAAATATGAAAACACTACATGTCATGTCTCAAAATCAATGTACTGTATATACATCTGTTATTGTTTTATGTCCTGCGGATTCAACAAGAAAGATGATGAGTTCAATGGGAAAGTGAGTCTGTCAAGTAGCCAGTGGCCTCAGTTCCTGCACAGCATCCAGACTAGCTGATGAGATGGAATTTTCAAGATTTATGATCACTTTTTTCCTCTGGCCATCATTGATTTAGTCACCCTAATTCTGGCCACCCTTCAAGGGTAAAAACTCCAATAACTTTTGAACGGATTATGATAGAGACATGAGGTTTGGACTTTTGGTTTCCCTAGAGGATTGTCTAGACACGTATACTTTATTATTTTACCCATTGGTCAAAAGATACTTTTTTGATTGGACACCCTACAGTATACTATTTATTTTGTGCTGCCATACAACTGCATAAACCAATTGTTTTAATTATAATGAATTATTTTCTATTGACCTTTCATGTTCCTATGTGGCAGGCCTCCTGTCTTGTACATTCCGTTTCTTTCTCCAATTCCTTCACATTGCTTAGACCGTGAGGAAGTGACCATAGACTTTTTGCTTTGTACTGCTATACAATTGCCACAGTCGTACTAATATAACTCACATGTAGGCCATCTGCGTCTTGGCTAGTAGATTTTCCTCGCTCCTATTGGCAGTAGAATTAATTATTTTGATTGAAATCTGCTCTCGGTAGCAATCGCTGCCATCTTCAAGTTGTTATTGTGGTAAGTGTCATGGTAACTAGTTTGGATTGAGTTTGCCTCTTCTTGGTTATAGGCTTTGGTCTTAGGTCTCAGTAAGATTCATACCATTGAGATGACTTTAGCTCATTGAGGAGAAATACCTGAAATTTAAAGAACAAGGATATGTTGGCTGTGCAAACAGAGAGCAGAGAGTTGGATAGAGATGTGTTTGAGGTATTACCAGGAATGGTAAATGGTGTGTTTGTTCTGACACACATTAACAGACTCTGTTAGAACTTGCCACGACTGTGGGCTCGTTTCCTGCAGGGATCACATACACATTCTGAAAAATGTATTCATTCATTGTACTTTAAGTCACTTTGGATAGAAGCTTCTAACTTTGTCTATGTGGCAAATATATAGTTTTTACTGTATTTCTGTATTTCTGCTTCATACAGGTCTAATGATACTGGATAGAAACAATAAAAAGTACATTGTATAATGTTAGTACAGTTTATAGCCCCTGACCATCAATAGCTGATCTGAGCTCGTAGTCATACAGATTGACAGACAATGATTGGATTTACCTTAATAGAAACAAATCTTCTTGTCTCTGGATTTTCGTTCTATTTCTGTCTGTGGACATCATGTTCATTCACATTAAATACTTCTGTCTTTATTCTTCTTAGTCTCTACTATTCTCCATCCAGACAGAGAGGGGTATAGAGAAGCGATGGAGACAAGGGTGAGATGATGGGAGAGGGGGATCAATTAGAGAGAGAGGGAGAGGAGCGATATATACATACGTTTAGTACCGTAAATCATTCAGGGATTGTCAAGCATTTATAGAAGCCCCATTTTTACTGTGTATCTGATAGTTTTACAGCTAACAAATTAACGTCCTCATTATTCCTATCTCTTGCTGGTGTTTAATAAAAGACTATGTAAATGTTCTCCTTCCACGGTTAAATATAGTCTTGTCTGTTTGATCGTAAAGACAGCTCCTCTGTTTCGATCCTCTCACACTCCTATGTGCTTCTCTTTTCCTTCCTGTATGTGTTTACATAGTGTGTGAAAAAAAAACGAGAGATAGAAAGAAAATCAGACGACAGAGAGAGATACGGAGAGCGAGGCAGACAGACACAGAAGGAGAGACAGCTACAGCAAGAGAGAGGGATACAGATGCGGAGAGGGAGAGCTAGGCAGACAGGGAGGCAGCCAGACACAGAAGGAGAGACAGCTACAGCTACAGTGAGAGTGAGGGATACAGATACGGAGAGGGAGAGCGAGGCAGACAGACACAGAAGGAGAGACAGCTACAGCAAGAGAGAGGGATACAGATGCGGAGAGGGAGAGCGAGGCAGACAGACACAGAAGGAGAGACAGCTACAGCAAGAGAGAGAGGGATACAGATACGGAGAGGGAGAGCGAGGCAGACAGACACAGAAGGAGAGACAGCTACAGCAAGAGAGAGAGGGATACAGATACGGAGAGGGAGAGCTAGGCAGACAGGGAGGCAGCCAGACACAGAAGGAGAGACAGCTACAGCTACAGTGAGAGTGAGGGATACAGATACGGAGAGGGAGAGCGAGGCAGACAGACACAGAAGGAGAGACAGCTACAGCAAGAGAGAGGGATACAGATGCGGAGAGGGAGAGCGAGGCAGACAGACACAGAAGGAGAGACAGCTACAGCAAGAGAGAGAGGGATACAGATACGGAGAGGGAGAGCTAGGCAGACAGGGAGGCAGCCAGACACAGAAGGAGAGACAGCTACAGCTACAGTGAGAGTGAGGGATACAGATACGGAGAGGGGGAGCGAGGCAGACAGACACAGAAGGAGAGACAGCTACAGCAAGAGAGAGGGATACAGATGCGGAGAGGGAGAGCGAGGCAGACAGACACAGAAGGAGAGACAGCTACAGCAAGAGAGAGAGGGATACAGATACGGAGAGGGAGAGCTAGGCAGACAGGGAGGCAGCCAGACACAGAAGGAGAGACAGCTACAGCTACAGTGAGAGTGAGGGATACAGATACGGAGAGGGAGAGCGAGGCAGACAGACACAGAAGGAGAGACAGCTACAGCAAGAGAGAGGGATACAGATGCGGAGAGGGAGAGCGAGGCAGACAGACACAGAAGGAGAGACAGCTACAGCAAGAGAGAGAGGGATACAGATACGGAGAGGGAGAGCTAGGCAGACAGGGAGGCAGCCAGACACAGAAGGAGAGACAGCTACAGCGAGAGTGAGGGATACAGATACGGAGAGGGAGAGCGAGGCAGACAGACACAGAAGGAGAGACAGCTACAGCGAGAGAGAGGGATACAGATACGGAGAGGGAGAGGGAGGCAGACAGGGAGGCAGACAGACACAGAAGGAGACAGCTACAGTGAGAGAGAGGGATACAGATACGGAGAGCAAGGCAGACAGGGAGGCAGACAGACACAGAAGGAGAGACAGCTACAGCGAGAGTGAGGGATACAGATACGGAGAGGGAGAGCGAGGCAGACAGACACAGAAGGAGAGACAGCTACAGCGAGAGAGAGGGATACAGATACGGAGAGGGAGAGGGAGGCAGACAGGGAGGCAGACAGACACAGAAGGAGACAGCTACAGTGAGAGAGAGGGATACAGATACGGAGAGCAAGGCAGACAGGGAGGCAGACAGACACAGAAGGAGAGACAGCTACAGCGAGAGAGAGAGAGGGATACAGATGCGGAGAGCGAGGCAGACAGGGAGGCAGACAGACAGAAGGAGAGACAGCTACAGCGAGAGAGAGGGATACAGATACGGATACAGAGAGGGAGAGCGAGGCAGACAGGGAGGCAGACAGACAGAAGGGGAGACAGCTACAGCAAGAGAGAGGGATACAGATACGGATACGGAGAGGGAGAGCGAGGCAGACAGACACAGAGGGAGAGACAGCTACAGCAAGAGAGAGGGATACAGATACGGTTACGGAGAGGGAGAGCGAGGCAGACAGACACAGAAGGAGAGACACCTACAGCAAGAGAGAGGGATACAGATACGGATACGGAGAGGGAGAGCGAGGCAGACAGACACAGAAGGAGAGACACCTACAGCAAGAGAGAGGGATACAGATACGGTTACGGAGAGGGAGAGCGAGGCAGACAGACACAGAAGGAGAGACACCTACAGCAAGAGAGAGGGATACAGATACGGATACGGAGAGGGAGAGCGAGGCAGACAGACACAGATGGAGAGACAGCTACAGTGAGAGAGAGGGATACAGATACGGATACAGAGAGGGAGAGCGAGGCAGACAGACACAGAAGGAGAGACAGCTACAGTGAGAGAGAGGGATACAGATACGGTTACGGAGAGGGAGAGCGAGGCAGACAGACACAGAAGGAGAGACACCTACAGCAAGAGAGAGGGATACAGATACGGATACGGAGAGGGAGAGCGAAGCAGACAGACACAGATGGAGAGACAGCTACAGTGAGAGAGAGGGATACAGATACGGATACAGAGAGGGAGAGCGAGGCAGACAGACACAGAAGGAGAGACACCTACAGTGAGAGAGAGGGATACAGATACGGATATGGAGAGGGAGAGCGAGGCAGACAGACACAGAAGGAGAGACAGCTACAGTGAGAGAGAGGGTGAAAGGCAGGGATGGACATTGAATTCTTTATTGATCTTGTCAGCCCCTGAGCTATGAATTGCCCCTTAGTTCCAGATTGAATCGATAGGTAATTAGTGGGTGGTACATAGTAGAGACTAAAACACAGTGCCTGTGGCTCGGTAGGCTTCTGATAGCAGAGCTTCTGTTCTCCACAGCAGATGTACTGGGACACTGGATATTACCTCACTCCTCTACTACCACTGAGTATGAGAAAGGAGTTCTGATCCCATTTGTTACTACCACACCAGTGCTGATAATGTGTGTCTTAATGAGGTATAGAGAGCTTATTCACGCCATGAACATGATCTTTAAAATCCAGGCTAGCGGGCAGGATTGAAGTACTCTATTGAGTCTATGGAAAAAGTTAACACTTTCCTCATGTTCGGCCTTTAATTTAACTGCCAATTAATAAACTGAACCAACTGAAAATATATCTGTAGAAGTAGTTTAGTATTCAAATTCGTTCTCCGAGTGTTTTTTCCAAAGGTTTGCCTTTTCAAATCAGATGCCAGCTAGTCCCAATGTAACGTGAGCTAGCAGCCAGCTGTACTGTGTATGTTTGATCGGCATTCTGACAGCTTCCCTCTGAATTCCTTTTATCTTCTAAGTCAGGGGTGTCAAACTCAATCAGCACATGAGCCATATTGGAAAAAAACACAACAAATTCGTGGGCCAGACATAGCCTATTATGTTTTTTTACGTACAAACAATTGGCCCAAACTGGCTATTGTTTTATTTGAAAACATATGGCCCTCTTGAAATATCCACTGACGTACATAGCGTTTTAAAATATTAAAACAAAATCAAATCAAATTTCATTAGTCACATCCGCTGAATACAACAGGTCTTACAGAGAAATGCTTAATTACGAGTCCCTAACCAACAATGCAGTTGAAAAAAATAGGGATAAGAAGAAGAAATAAAAGTAACAAGTAATTAAAGAGCAGCAGTAAAATAACAATAGCTAGACTATATACAGGGGGGTACCGGTACAGAGTCAATGTGCGGGTGCACCGGTTAGTTGAGGGAATATTGTATGTACATGTTGGTAGAGTTATTAAAGGGACTATGTATAGATGATAACAACAGAGAGTAGCAGTGGTGTAAAAGAGGGGGGGGAAATGCAAATAGTCTGGGTAGCACTTTGATTAGCTGTTCAGGAGTCTTATGACTTGGGGGTAGAAGCTGTTTAGAAGCCTCTTGGACCTAGACTTGGTGCTCCGGTACCGCTTGCCGTGTAGTAGCAGAGAGAACAGTCTATAACTAGGGTGGCTGGAGTCTTTGACAATTTTTAGGGCCTTCCTCTGACACCACCTGGTATAGAGGTCCTGGATGGCAGGAAGCTTGGCCCCAGTGATGTACTGCGCCGTACACACTACCCTCTGTAGTGCCTTGCGGTCGGAGGCCGAGCAGTTGCCGTACCAGGCAGTGATGCAACCAGTCAGGATGCTTTCGATGGGGCAGGTTTAGAACCTTTTGAGGATCTGAGGACCCATTCCAAATCTTTTCAGTCTCCTGAGGAGACTCTCTTTTTTGTGCCCTCTTCACGACTGTCTTGGTGTGCTTGGACCATGTTAGTTTGTTGGTGATGTGGACACCAAGGAACTTGAAGCTCTCAACCTGCTCCACTGCAGTCCCATCGATGAGAATAGGGGTGTGCTCGGTCCTCTTTTTCCTGTAGTCCACAATCATCTCCTTTGTCTTGATCACATTGAGGGAGAGGTTGTCCTGGCACCACATGGCCAGGTCTCTGACCTCCTCCCTATAGGCTGTCTCATCATTGTTGGTGATCAGGCCTACCACTGTTGTGTCATCGGCAAACTTAATGATGGTGTTGGAGTCGTGCCTCGCTGTGCAATCATGAGTGAACAGGTAGTACAGGAGGAGACTGAGCACGCAACCCTGAGGGGCCCCTGTGTTGAGGATCAGCATGGCGGATGTGTTGTTACCTACCCTCACCACCTGGGGGCGGCCCGTCAGGAAGTCCAGGATCCAGTTGCAGAGGGAGGTGTTTAGTCCCAGGGTCCTTAGCTTATTGATGAGCTTTGAGGACACTATGGTGTTGAACGCTGAGCTGTAGTCAATGAATTGCAAACTCACATAGGTGTTCCTTTTGTTCAGGTGGGAAAGGGCAGTGTGGAGTGCAATAGAGATTGCATCATCTGTGGATCTGTTGGGGCGATATGCAAATTCGGGTGGGTCTAGGGTTTCTGGGATAATGGTGTTGATGTGAGCGATGACCAGCCTTTCAAAGCACTTCATGGCTACAGACGTGAGTGCTGTCATGACGTTGGCCTGTGATGTCAGTATGAATATGTATGACATCAATATGATGTCAGTTCGGTTGTCATCTGAGACATTATGACTGATGACAGGACGACCTAAACTGTATCTGGGAAAGTCTACCCATTATAGTTATCAGATTCACATGGAATTGTTGTGCAATTCAAATGTTTAAATATAAAATTATTTGTGAAAAGATTAAATGTAATTTTAGCTTCCAAATGAGAGATTTGGGTTTTCATAAGGTTAGGGCTCTGCTCAATCAGTGGCCCGCCCCTGTGAAGAGACATGGGTTATAAACTATGAAACACACCCTTCTCCCTCCACTATATAAGCCCTTGACGAAAATGAAACCTCCTGTTCCGGATACATTAGGATGACGGTCCGATGTCAGAAGGATTCAGATAATAACTACAGAACGAAGCCAACCTCAGCGTGAGCTTTGGTTGCGAATTGTATAAACTTTGAACTCTTATTCGCTACAGAAGTGATACCTCCTAGCCGTTGAGTTAGCAGCGGCCGCTGTAAACGTGGGCTAGGAAAGGACGGACAGAGTATCCCATCTACCACACAACGACGACACTACAACATAATTTGTTCACCACCAGAGACACTCTTCAAAGGACAAAGGACTCTGTTGGGCAAAACGGCCTTCCATCTACCACCAACCTATTGAAGCGCAGCTCAGAGTAAATATTTATTGCATTTTCCTTTTCCAAATGGGCGGTAATTTAGAATGCATAAGATTCTGTATTTACGATAGAGTAGCTGCCTACAGCCTGATAGAGACATCGCTTCTCCCTTTGTTCTTCAGTCTTCCCGCTCTTTCACTCAAACCCAACCCCCTTTTCTTTGTGTAACCAGCTGTCATATCTGTTCCGTCCGCTAGGGACGTTTTCCTTTATGACATAATTTGTAATCAAGGTATGATTCATTCTGTGTATATGTAATTCTGTGTGATTAGTTAGGTATTTAGTAAATAAATAATTCAACCCAATTTTGTATTGCTGATTCAACTTGTTAGCCAGGGTTCGTGAAGATAACCAAGAATTTACAACTTTCAGATGAGACTGAAATAAGGTGACGATTAATATTGACTGCTATTGATGTAAAATATTACTAGGTCTTTAAGAGTTTATTCGGAATATAACTGCTCTATAAATATTATTTTGTGGTGCCCCGACTTTCTAGTTAATTACATTTACATGATTAGCTCAATCAGGTAATATTAATTACAGAGAAAGGATTTTATAGAATAGCATGTCATATCACTTAATCCGGCATAGCCAAAGACACGACAGTGCTACGGGTCGGTAGTCATTTAGGCAGGTTACCTAAGTGTTGTGTTCTTGGGCACAGGCAATATGGTGGTCTGCTTAAAACATGTTGGTATTACAGACTCGGACAAATAAAACACATTTTTATTTGTCACATACACATGGTTAGCAGATGTTAATGCGAGTGTAGTGAAATGCTTGTGCTTCTAGTTCTGACCATGCAGTAATGTCTAAGAAGTAATCTAACAATTTCACAACAACTACCTTATACACACAAGTGTAAAGGAATGAATAAGAATATGTACATAAAAATATGTGGATAAGCGATGGCCGAACGGAATAGGCAAGATGCAGTAGATGGTATAGAGTACAGTATATACATATGAGATGAGTAATGTAGGATATGTAAACATTATATAAAGTGGCTAGTGATACATTTATTACATCCAATTTTTAATTATTAAAGTGGCTAGAGATTTGAGTCAGTACGTTGGCAGCAGCCACTCAATGTTAGTGATGGCTGTTTAACAGTCTGATGGCCTTGAGATAGAAGCTGTTTTTCAGTCTCTCGGTCCCCGCTTTGATGCACCTGTACTGACCTCACCTTCTGGATGATAGCGGGATGAACAGGCAGTGGCTCGGATGGTTGTTGTCCTTGATGATCTTTTTGGCCTTCCTGTGACATCGGGTGGTGTAGGTGTCCTGGAGGGCAGGTAGTTTGCCCCCGGTGATGCGTTGTGCAGACCTCACTAACCTCTGGAGAGCCTTACGGTTGTGGGCGGAGCAGTTGCCGTACCAGGCGGTGATACAGCCCGACAGGATGCTCTCGATTGTGCATCTGTAAAAGTTTGTGAGTGTTTTTGTTGACAAGCCGAATTTCTTCAGCCTCCTGAGGTTGAAGAGGCGCTGCTGCGCCTTCTTCACCACGCTGTCTGTGTGGGTGGACCATTTCAGTTTGTCCGTGATGTGTACTCCGAGGAACTTAAATCTTTCCACCTTCTCCACTACTGTCCCGTAAATGTGGATAGGGGGCTGCTCCCTCTGCTGTTTCCTGAAGTCCACAATCATCTCCTTTGTTTTGTTGACATTGAGTGTGAGGTTATTTTCCTGACACCACTCCGAGGGCCCTCACCTCCTCCCTGTAGGCTGTCTCGTCTTTGTTGGTAATCAAGCCTACCACTGTAGTGTCGTCTGCAAACTTGATGATTGAGTTGGAGGCGTGCATGGCCACTCAGTCATGGGTGAACAGGGAGTACAGGAGAGGGCTGAGAACGCACTCTTGTGGGGCCCCAGTGTTGAGGATCAGCGGGGTGGAGATGTTGTTTCCTACCCTCACCACCTGGGAGCGGCCCGTCAGGAAGTCCAGGACCCAGTTGCACAGGGCGGGGTCGAGACCCAGGGTCTCAAGCATGATGACGAGTTTGGAGGGTACTATGGTGTTAAATGCTTAGCTGTAGTCGATGAACAGCATTCTTACATAGGTATTCCTCTTGTCCAGATGGGTTAGGGCAGTGTGCAATGTGATTGTGATTGCGTCGTCTGTGGACCTATTGAGGAGGTATGCAAATTGGAGTGGGTCTAGGGTGTCAGGTAGGCTGGAGGTGATATGGTCCTTGACTAGTTGTCACGCCCTGACCGTAGATTGCTTTGTGTGTTGTATTTTTATGTGTTTGGCCTGTTATGGTTCCCAATCAGAGGCAGCTGTCAATCGTTGTCGCTGATTGAGAACCATACTTAGGTAGCCTGTTCCCATCTGTGTTTGTGGGTAGTTGTTTTCTGTTTTGTGTATTGCACCTTGCAGAACTGTTCGTTTGTCGTTTTTGTTGTTTTGTTCAAGTGTTTCGTATTTATTAAAAGTAATATGGACACTTACCACGCTGCACCTTGGTCCTCTTCTCCTTCTCCCGACGACAGCCGTTACACTAGTCTCTCAAAGCACTTCATGATGACGGTGAGTGCTACGGGGCGATAGTAATTTAGCTCAGTTACCTTAGCTTTCTTGGGAACAGGAACAATGGTGGCCCCCTTGAAGCATGTGGGAACAGCAGACTGGGATAAGGATTGATTGAATATGTTCATAAACACACCAGCCAGCTGGTCTAAGCATGCTCTGAGGACACGGCTAGGGATGCCGTCTGGGCCGGCAGCCTTGAGAGGGTTAACACATTTAAATGTTTCACTTACGTTGGCTGCAGTGAAGGAGAGCCCGCAGGTTTTGGTAGCGGGCCGTGTCGGTGGCACTGTATTGTCCTCAAAGCGAGCAAAGAAGTTGTTTGCCTCGAAGCGAGCATAGAAGTAGTTTAGCTCGTCTGGTAGGCTCGTGTCACTGGGCAGCTCTTGCTTCCCTTTGTATTCTGTAATTGTTTGCAAGCCCTGCCACATCCGACGAGCGTCAGAGCCGGTGTAGTACGATTCAATCCTAGTCCTTTATTGACGCTTTGCCTGTTTGATAGTTTTTTTGGAGGGCATAGCGGGATTTCTTATAAGCTTACAGGTTAGAGGGCTCCCGAGTGGCGCAGTGGTCTAAGACACTGCATCTCAGTGCAAGAGGCATCACAATGCTTTTAGTTTTAGAAATAATAACTTATTCCTTGCCACCCACTCTGAAACTAACTGCAGCTCTTTGTTGAGTGTTGCAGTCATTTCAGTCGCTGTAGTAGCTGACGTGTATAGCGTTGAGTCATCCGCATGCATAGAAACGTTGGCTTTCCTCAAAGTCAGTGGCATGTCGTTAGTAAAAATTGGAAAAAGCATCACATTCGGCCGTGACTGGGAGTCCCATAGGGCAGCGCGCAATTGGCCCAGCGTCGTCCGGGTTTGGCCGGGGTAGGCCGTCATCGTAAATAATAATTTGTTCTTAACTGACTTGCCTAGTTAAATAAAGGTTAAATAAATTAAAAAATATATAATACTAAAATAGAGTCCTGCTCCTTGAAAGCGGCAGATCTAGCCGTTAGCTCAGTGCGGTTGTTGCTTGTAATTGATGGCTTCTGGTTGGGGTATGTACGTACAGTCACTGTGGGGACGACGTCATCGCTGCACTTATTGATGAAGCCAATGACTGATATGGTGTACTCCTCCATACCATCTGATGAATCCCGGAACATATTCCAGTCTGTGCTAGCAAAACAGTACGGTAGCTTAGCATCTGCTTCATCTGACCACTTTTTTATTGATCTAGTCACTGGTGCTTCCTGCTTTAATTTTTGCTTGAAAGCAGGAATCAGGAAGGATAGAATTATGGTCAGATTTGCCAAATGGAGAGTGAGGGAGAGCTTTGTATGTGGAGTAAAGGTGGTCCAGAGATTTTTTTTCCCTCTGGTTGCACATTTAACATGCTGATAGAAATTTGCTAAAACGGATTTAAGTTTCCCTGCATTAAAGTCCCCGGCTACTAGGAGCAACGCCCCTGGGTCAGCGTTTTTCTTGTTTGCTTATGGCGGAATACAGCTCATGCAATGCTGTCTTAGTGCCAGCCTGTCTGTGGTGTTATGTAAACAGCTACGAAAAATACTGATGAAAACGCTCTAGGTATTTGTATTTATTCTCAATCTCTATTTGGCAGCAGCTACTCTTCCTGGGGTCCAGCAAAATTAAGGTAGTTTATACAATTTTAAAACATTACAATACATTCACAGATTTCACACACTGTGTGCCCTCAGGCCCCTACTCCTCCACTACAACATATCTACAGTACTAAATCCATGTGTATGTATAGTGCGTATGTTATTGTGTGTGTGTATGCATGTCTGTGCCCATGTTTGTGTTGCTTCACAGTCCCCGCTGTTCCAAGGTGTTTTTAATCTGTTTTTTAAATCTAATTTTACTGCTTGCGTCAGTCACTTGATGTGGAATAGAGTTCCATGTAGTCATGGCTCTATGTAGTACTGTGTGACTCCCATAGTCTGTTCTGGACTTGGGGACTGTGAAGAGACCTCTTGTGGCATGTCTTGTGGGGTATGCATGGGTGGCCAGCTGTGTGCCAGTAGTGCTTTTAGTTTTAGAAATATTTAGGGATAACTTATTCCTTGCCACCCACTCTGAAGCTAACTGCAGCTCTTTGTTGAGTGTTGCAGTCATTTCAGTCGCTGTAGTAGCTGACGTGTATAGCGTTGAGTCATCCGCATGCATAGAAACTCTGGCTTTACTCAAAGTCAGTGGCATGTCGTTAGTAAAAATTGGGAAAAGCAAGGGGCCTAAACAGCTACCCTGGGGATTTCCTGATTCTAACTGGATTATATTTGATAGGCTTCCATTAAAGAACACCCTCTGTGTTCTGTTAGACAAGTAACTCTTTATCCACATTATAGCAGGGGGTGTAAAGCCATAACACAAGTTTTTCCAGCAGCAGACGATGATCAATAATGTCAAAAGCTGCATTGAAGTCAAACAAGACAGCCCCCACAATCATTTTATCATCAATTTCTCTCAGCCAATCATCAGTCATTTGTGTAAAGCTAACTGCTGTGTCTGCTGTGCTTGTTGAGTGTCCTTCCCTATAAGCATGCTGAAATTCTGTTGTCGATTTGTTTACTGTAAAATAGCATTGTATCTGGTCAAACACCATTTTTTCCAGAAGTTTACTAAGGGTTGGTAACAGGCTGATTGGTCGGCTATTTGAGTCAGTAAAGGGGGCTTTACTATTCTTGGGTAGCGGAATGACTTTAGCTTCCCTCCAGGAAGCACACACTCTCTAGTAGGCTTAAATTGAAGATGTGGCAAATAGTAGTGGCAATATCGCCTGCTATTATCCTCCCTCAGTAATTTTCCATCTAGATTGTCAGACCCTGCTGGCTTGTCATTGTTGATAGACAACAATACTTTTTTCACCTCTTCCACACTGACTTTACAGAATTCAAAAGTACAATTATTGTCTTTCATAATTTGGTCCGATATACTTGGATGTGTAGTGTCTGCGTTTGTTGCTGGCATGTCATCTCTAAGTTTGCTTATCTTGCCACTGAAAAAGTCATTAAAGTAGTTTGCAATATCAGTGGGCTTTGTGATGAATGAGCCATCTGATTCAATGAATGAAGAAGCCTAGTTGGCTTTTTTCCCCAAAAATTTCATTTAAGGTGCCCCAAAGCTTTTTACTATATTTCTTTATATAATTTGTCTTTGTTTCATAGTGTAGTTTTTTTCTTTTTTCATTTTGTTAAGTCACATGATTTCTTAATTTGCAGTACGTTTGCCAATCAGTTGGGCTGCCAGACTTAATTGCCATACCTTTTGCCTCGTCCCTCTCAACCATACAATTTTTCAATCCCTCATCAATCCAAGGGTATTTAACCGTTTTTACAGTTGTTTTATTAATGGGTGCGTGTTTATTAGTAACTGGAATAAGTAGTTTCATAAATGTGTCAAGTGCAGCGTCTGGTTGCTCCTCATTACACACCACAGGCCAGCAAATATTATTTATATCATCAACATATGAATCACTACAAAGCTTATTGTATGACCTTTTACACACTATATTAGGCCCACATTTGGATACTGCTTTAAAGCAAATATCTGCAGCATTAGTAAAGATGTGATCAATACATGTTGATGATTTAATTCCTGTGTTGTTTGTAACTACCCTGGTAGGTTGACGGACAACCTGATCCAGGTTGCAGGCACTGGTTACAGTTTGAAGTTTTTTCCTGAGTGGGCAGCTTGATGATAGCCAGTCAATATTTAAATCACCTAGAAAATATACTTCTCTGTTGATATCACATACATTATCAAGCATTTCACACATATATTATCCAGATACTGACTGTTAGCACTTGTTGGTCTATAGCAGCTTCCCACAAGAATGGGCTTTAGGTGAGGCAGATGAACCTGTAGCCATATTACTTCAACAGTATTTAACATTAGATCTTCTCTAAGCTTTACAGGAATGTGTTTCTGAATATAGTGTGGTCTACAGCTTATCATGAGATACTCTTCCTCAGGCGAGCAATAGCTTGAGACTTCCTTAGATATCGTGCACCAGCTGTTATTTACAAAAATACATAGACCGCCGCCCCTTGTCTTACCAGACGCCGCTGTTCTATCCTGCCGGTACATTGTATAACCAGCCAGCTGTATGTTGATAGTGTCGTCGTTCAGCCACGACCCCGTGAAGCGTAAGATATTACAGTGTTGAATGTCCTGTTGGTAGTTTAATCTTCCGCATAGGTCATTGATTTTATTCTCCAAAGATTGCACGTTTGCTAGCAGAATGGAAGGAAGTGGGGGTTTATTCGATCGCCTACGAATTCTCCGAAGGCAGCCCGCCCTCTTGCTCCTTTTTCTCTGCCTCCCCTTCACGCAAATCGCGGGGATCTGGGCCTGTTCCCGAGAAAGCAGTATATTATTTGTTTTGGGCTGTTAGACTCATTAAAAGGAAAAAAATCAAATCAAATCAAGTTTATTTTATATAGCCCTTCGTACATCAGCTAATATCTCGAAGTGCTGTACAGAAACCCAGCCTAAAACCCCAAACAGCAAGCAATGCAGGTGTAGAAGCACGGTGGCTAGGAAAAACTCCCTAGAAAGGCCAAAACCTCGGAAGAAACCTAGAGAGGAACCAGGCTATGAGGGGTGGCCAGTCCTCTTCTGGCTGTGCCGGGTGGAGATTATAACAGAACATGGCCAAGATGTTCAAAATGTTCATAAGTGACAAGCATGGTCAAATAATAATCAGGAATAAATGTCAGTTGGCTTTTCAAAGCCGATCATTAAGAGTTGAAAACAGCAGGTCTGGGACAGGTAGGGGTTCCATAACCGCAGGCAGAACAGTTGAAACTGGAATAGCAGCAGGGCCAGGTGGACTGGGGACAGCAAGGAGTCATCATGCCCGGTAGTCCTGACGTATGGTCCTAGGGCTCAGGTCCTCCGAGAGAGAGAAAGAAAGAGAGAAGGAGAGAATTAGAGAGAGCCAAGATTTTCAAAATGTTCATAAATGACAAGCATGGTCAAATAATAATCAGGAATAAATGTCAGTTGGCTTTTCATAGCCGATCATTAAGAGTTGAAAACAGCAGGTCTGGGACAGGTAGGGGTTCCATAACCGCAGGCAGAACAGTTGAAACTGGAATAGCAGCAAGGCCAGGTGGACTGGGGACAGCAAGGAGTCATCATGCCCGGTAGTCCTGACGTATGGTCCTAGGGCTCAGGTCCTCCGAGAGAGAGAAAGAAAGAGAGAAGGAGAGAATTAGAGAGAGCCAAGATTTTCAAAATGTTCATAAATGACAAGCATGGTCAAATAATAATCAGGAATAAATGTCAGTTGGCTTTTCATAGCCGATCATTAAGAGTTGAAAGCAGCATGTCTGGGACAGGTAGGGGTTCCATAACCGCAGGCAGAACAGTTGAAACTGGAACAGCAGCAAGGCCAGGTGGACTGGGGACAGCAAGGAGTCATCATGCCCGGTAGTCCTGACGTATGGTCCTAGGGCTCAGGTTCTCCGAGAGAGAGAAAGAAAGAGAGAAGGAGAGAATTAGAGAGAGCATACTTAAATTCACACAGGACACTGGATAAGACAGGAGAAGTACTCCAGATATAACCAACTGACCCTAGCCCCCCGACACATAAACTACTGCAGCATAAATACTGGAGGCTGAGACAGGATTCTGCTAGTCCGTGGTGAGGAATCGCAGTCCTGATGTCCAGAAGTTATTTTCAGTCATAAGAGATGGTAGCGGCAACATTATGTACAAAATAAGTTAAAAAAAATAAGTTGCAAATAAACTAACAAAAAAACACAATAATTTGGGGACACTTGTAGAACGTAAGCCTTCTTCTCCTGCGCCATTTTACTGAAGAGATAAATAATATTGCTTGCAGATGTGCATAATATTCTGAGACCCTAATCAAAAAGTATTTATTAACTCCAAATAACAAACACGTAGCTATATGTTGTAGTAACATTTCAACCTTTTTCACTGCATGGAACACTGGCACAGTTGAGTGCTGCATTGTTGTATGGTACGCTCAAAATGTATTGTAGTTGAGTAGCCAGCCTAGACTACTGCTCAAATGTTGCTGTTATAGGCCTACATGTTTCTCCTTTTTATGGTGTTTTATTGCAAGGTTTTGTTTTTAGGTTATTCATTGTCAAGCTTTAAAAACCGAAGCTAGACTGTACTGTGTCTGTACACTTTCCCTCCGCTGCGCGCTGTAAACCGGACACACAAAAGAAAAGAAAAAAAGGGACAAGAAAGCAAAGCAATTGACAGTCCATTCACAGATGAGAGCGCATCAGGCTGTAATTTCATAAAGTAGCTGACTCAACTGTTGACTCATTTATACTCGCGTGTGTGTCCTGTTGTCCTTTAGTAGTTATTTATAACCGCGTGTGAATATCTTATCTTTAACTTGTTGACAACCAAGATGACATTTTCTGTAGGCTACAGCAATGACCTGTTGGAACGGAAACTTGGCATGGACATTTAGCCTACACCACGTTTAAACTTTCGGTCTGTGCCATTAGTGATGACATGATACAGCGCGCTGGCTGGCTTGTGTGTGTGTGTGTGTGTGTGTGTGTGTGTGTGTGTGTGTGTGTGTGTGTGTGTGTGTGTGTGTGTGTGTGTGTGTGTGTGTGTGTGTGTGTGTGTGTGTGTGTGTGTGTGTGTGTGTCTTGGAGGGGTGTGTGTGGTAAAGCACTGCGGTTTAGCATGTATCATGTTGGCGGTGGTTGCTGTGACTTGTAGTGCAGCGCATCACGGGCGGTATGGATGGAAGTTGTCCCAAATCATTGCGCGGGCTGGATAGAAATGTGCATTCTGTGGAACTGAACGCATAAAACGCGTCTGCTAAATGGGATATATTACACTGAACAAAAATATAAACGCCACATGCAACAATTTCAAAGATTTTACTGAGTTACAGTTCATAAGGAAGAGTCTATTGAAATAAATACATTAGGCCCTAATCTTTTTTTTTAAGTCATTTAGCAGACGCTCTTATCCAGAGCGACTTACAAATTGGAAAGTTCATACATATTCATCCTGGTCCCCCCGTGGGAATTGAACCCTGGTCCCCCCGTGGGAATTGAACCCACAACCCTGGCGTTGCAAGCGCCATGCTCTACCAACTGAGCCACACAGGACCGTGTGGCTTTTCATAGCCGACCGCAATCTATGGATTTCACATGACTGGGCAGGGGTGCAGCCATGGGTGGGTCTGGGAGGGCATAGGCCCACCCACTGGGGAGCCATGCCCAGCCAATCAGAATGAGTTTTTCCCCACAAAATGGCTTTATTACAGACAGGGATGTAAACAAATTGTGCACCAAATTTGAGAGAAATAAGCTTCTTGTGTTTCAGGGGATATTTTTTTTTCAGCTCATGCGTTTATATTTTTGTTCAATGTATATCTGAGGAAGTATACAGCTAATCAGAGGCCAGCTCTCTCTCTCTACTAATGCTGAGTGATTAGTGCTTTTCTAGTTTGTTTCATTTCGATTATTAAAAAATAATAACGGTTTTCGATTTCGGTTCCCCAAATTTTTTTTTACAAGAAATGCATTATGAAATAATGACAATAAAATGATTAGAGCTTTCCAAGCCAAAAATAGTGAACATTCAATTGCCAAAATATTGTCTCTGTCAGGTCTACATTGGGTAGACATCAATAGAACATTTTTAAATTACTATGAAATAATAAAATATTTTAGTTGTGTATATTACTTAGTTTTTATATGATTACTTTATTATTTTGAATTCCTTAAAGTTATCATCTCGTGCTTGCTCAGGCAGTAGCAGCCTGCCAGCCAGACAAAGTTATCAGTTATTTTTGTATTTCTCCCTCAGGCGGGGAGCCCCACCTCCGTCAACGCCCCCTGCAACTTCTCACGAACGTCGGTCACCCCCTCCAACCAGGACATCTGCAGGTACTGTACACACACCTTTAAATAACCGTTGAACTCTAACCCCTGACCTTTAACCCTCCAACCATGACATCTGCTGGTTTACATCCTTCAATTGCATTGGGCTGCTGAGGGCAAGACAGACCCATGGATAGTTGATATTATGAAAGACGGGTCACAGAGGGTGTTGCCTGATGCCAAACAGAATAGATAGGAGCTAGAGTTGGAAGTGAGGAGTACTACACTGTACTGAAGAAGAACACTTTATTGTCCATTGTCACATTGTCTGCTTTACACCAACCACCTTGTGAAAGGTCAGGGAGTTTCCCTGTTTTATTTCTCCATCCTGTTTTCTTTCTTTGAATGCACGCTGGCCTTTTGTTTCATTTCTCTTTTTTCTACCCCTCTCTCTTCCCTCCTGCTTGTCTCTCTTCTCCTCTCTCCTGTACCGGTTTTCCGCTATCATCCGCCTGTCCATGCCTTCATCCCTCCACTCCTCCAACTTCCATCCCTTCATCCCTCCACTCCTCCAACTTCCATCCCTTCATCCCTCTATCCCTCCACTCCCTCACACACAGCCTTACCGCCACATCTCCAGATCAGTGCTCCCAGAAGCCTTTGCAGACCGCCGTGGTTCTATTGAACTCAAACGGCAAAACCTCTCAGGGGTCAGGAGGAGACATCTCCATGACAACCCTCTGCCTGGACGCACCCCCAGCCTTCAAGCCCCCCAAAGCCCGGGGCGGGGTCTCATTCGCAACGGAATGGTTTTCATTGCTCCGCCCCTCCACAGTCAATGGGACACTGAAGTTTTCTCGCTCTCTGAACGATGTTGGCCAGCGCATGGATAGTCTCTGTAGTGGACTGCACTTCATAGACCGGACCTGTTCTGAAGGAGAGCTGGAGGTTAAACCCGAACCACCCAACACGGACCGGAAGTCCAAGGCACTCAACGGCAAATCAGCCACACTCCCACACCAGGCCTCAAACCTACCTTCGTTCCCCACGCACACACACACCCACACACACCCTCACCTCGTCCCCTCGTTCACCAACAACTACAAATACCTCAACCCCCAACACTGCCTCCAACCTCCCTCTACCGGCATCCCCCCTCCTCCTCCTCCTAACTCCCACCTCCACCCTCCCAGCTCCAACCTCCTCCGCCTCTTCCTCCCTTTCTCTCGCTCCTCTACTTCGGCCAGTCTCCAGTGTTCTGAGCTGGGGAGCTATGATTCCCGCCTCCACATCACCAAATCCTCCAGTGCCCTGATGGGGGGCAGCGAGCCTCCCCTGGGGGGAGCAGAGGACCTCTTGGGGGATGACGAGGTGTTTGAGGTCCCCAAGGGAAGGACAGGGGCTGGAATCCCAGGAAGAGTTGCTGGCAGCGGGGTAGCGGCTCTCCTCGGGGAAGCCCCCCTCTGCTACATGGACGAAGACAGCGATCTGGACCAGTTTTCGTTTCTGGACCAGTGTTCGTCACCCACCCACTCAGAGAAAACAGGGCCGCTCACGCCAGGCCCGCTCTCTCCCTATTCGCTGTCCGGAGACTGCTGCAGGTGGGTGATTCCTGGATTGTCACCCTGTGCTGTTTTGTGGTAGAGTTCCATAGAATGCCATTGCTGGATCCTGCTCACCCCTCCTGGGACGTGACGTAGCAGAGTCCTGCCCAGCCCATCCTGTGAAGTGGTAGAGCCTTAACACCCCTGTGACGTGACGTGGAAGTAGAGTCCTTTGGTCCACCCCCTTTCAACCTTGTGGTGGTAGAGTCCTGTGGTCCACCCCCTTTCAACCTTGTGGTGGTAGAGTCCTGTGGTCCACCCCCTTTCAACCTTGTGGTGGTAGATTCCTGTGGTCCACCCCCCTTCAACCTTGTGGTGGTAGAGTCCTGTGGTCCACCCCCTTTCAACCTTGTGGTGGTAGATTCCTGTGGTCCACCCCCTTTCAACCTTGTGGTGGTAGAGTCCTGTGGTCCACCCCCTTTCAACCTTGCGGTGGTAGAGTCCTTTGGGCCACCCCCATTCAACCTTGCGGTGGTAGAGTCCTGTGGTCCACCCCCTTTCAACCTTGTGGTGGTAGAGTCCTGTGGTCCACCCCCTTTCAACCTTGTGGTGGTAGAGTCCTGTGGTCCACCCCCTTTCAACCTTGTGGTGGTAGATTACTGCACGCCACACACTCCCTGACCCAGCTCAATTGAGGTAGTTGTCCTGGGAGAGAGGAACATGAGCTCTCTGGGAGTGGGTTCAGGCTAGGGATCAACAGGCAGATTATTGGCTTCAAATAGCCTTATAAGGTATGACACACATACGTATACACGCACACATGTATACACACACACACTTTGTGTCAGACCATGGTCGGGTAGCTCATGACCTGACCGGTGTCAGGAGTATGTACTGCGTAGGCGAGTGTAGGTGTGTTTTATTTTTCTACTTGCTAAGTAGGATTTAAATGATTAACTCTGGCAATCCACAGGGACAGACAGACAGAGAGACAGGCAGACAGAGAGAGGGGCGTGGACGGTGTTCTGACTTGACAGACAGACAGACAGACAGACAGACAGAGAGAGAGAGAGAGGGAAATAGAGAGAGACAGAGACAGACACACACACAGACACAGGTGGATGATATTCTGACTTGTTACTCCCTATAGAGACCAAGACAAGTATAGAACCTTAAGGAGCTTTGATTGCACTCTATTCCTAAAGTAGTGCACTATAAAGAGTAATAGGGTGCCATTTGGGATGCACACATGGATTGAGATCACTACTGATCCTTCCTGTTTGTATTTGTATTTATTATGGATCCCCATAGCAGCTACTCTTAGTGGGGTCCAGCAAAATTAAGGCAGTTTATACAATTTTTAAACAGTACAATACATTCACAGATTTCACAACACACTGTGTGCCCTCAGGCTCCTACTCCACCACTACCACATATCTACAGTACTAAATCCATGTGTATGTGTGTGTGTGTGTCTGTGCCAATGTTTGTGTTGCTTCACAGTCCCCATAAGGTGTTTTTTTATCTGTTTTTTAAATCTAATTTTACTGCTTGCGTCAGTTACTTGATGTGGAATAGAGTTCCATGTAGTCATGGCTCTATGTAGTACTGTGTGCCTCCTATAGTCTGTTCTGGACTTGGGGACTGTGAAGAGACCTCTTGTGGCATGTCTTGTGGGGTATGCATGGGTGGCCAGCTGTGTGCCAGTAGTTTAGACAGACAGCTCGGTGCATTCAACATGTCAATACCTCTCATAAATAATAGTAGTGATAAAGTCAATCTCTCCTCCACTTTCAGCCAGGAGAGATTGACATGCATATTATTAATATTAGCTCTCTGTGTACATCCAAGGGCCAGCCGTGCTGCCCTGTTCTGAGCCAATTGCAATTTTCCTAAATCCTTTTTTGTGGCACCTGACCACACGACTGAACAGTAGTCAAGGTGCGACAAAACTCGGGCCTGTAGGACCTGCCTTGTTGATAGTGTTGTTAAGAAGGCACAGCATCGCTTTATTATAGACAGACTTCTCCCCATCTTAGCTACTACTGCATCAATATGTTTTGACCATGACAGTTTACAATCTAGTATTACTCCAAGCAGTTTAGTCATCTCAACTTGCTCAATTTCCACATTATTTATTAAAAGATTTAGTTGAGGTTCAGGGTTTAGTGAGTGTTTTTGTTCCAAATACAATGCTTTTAGTTTTAGAAATATTTAGGGATAACTTATTCCTTGCCACCCAATTCTGAAACTAACTGTAGCTCTTTGTTGAGTGTTGCAGTCATTTCAGTCGCTGTAGTAGCTGACGTGCATAGCTTTGAGTCATCCGCATACATAGAAATTCTGGCTTTACTCAAAGTCAGTGGCATGTTGTTAGTAAAAATTGGAAAAAGCAAGGGGCCTAAACAGCTACCCTGGGGATTTCCTGATTCTAACTGGATTATATTTGATAGGCTTCCATTAAAGAACACCTTCTGTGTTTTGTTAGACAAGTAACTCTTTATCCACATTATAGCAGGGGGTGTAAAGCCATAAAACAAGTTTTTCCAGCAGCAGACTATGATCTATAATGTCAAAAGCTGCACTGAAGTCTAACAAGACAGCCCCCACAATCATTTTATCATCAATTTCTCTCAGCCAATCATCAGTCATTTGTGTAAGTGCTGTGCTTATTGAGTGTCGTTCCCTATAAGCATGCTGAAATTCTGTTGTCGATTTGTTTACTGTGAAATAGCATTGTATCTGGTCAAACACAATTTTTTCTAGAAATTTACTAAGGGTTGGTGACAGGCTGATTGGTCAGCTATTTGAACCAGTAAAGGGGGCTTTACTATTCTTGGGTAGCGGAATGACTTTAGCTTCCCTCCAGGCCTGAGGGCACACACTCTCTAGTAGGCTTAAATTGAAGATGTGGCAATATCGTCTGCTATTATCCTCCCTCAGTAATTTTCCATCCAGATTGTCAGACCCTCCTGGCTTGTCATTGTTGATAGACAACAATACTTTTTTCACTTCTTCCATGCTGACTTTACGGAATTCAAAAGTAAAGTTCTTGTCTTTCATAATTTGGTCCGATATACTTGGATGTGTAGTGTCAGCGTTTGTTGCTGGCATGTCATCTCTAAGTTTGCTTATCTTGCCACTGAAAAAGTCATTAAAATAGTTTGCAATATCAGTGGGCTTTGTGATGAATGAGCCATCTGATTCAATGAATGAAGGAGCCGAGTTGGCTTTTTTCCCCAACATTTCATTTAACTTCTCTAGGGTAGGTGAGACGCTAACGTCCCACCAGGCCAACATCCGGTGAAACTGCAGAGAGCTAACATTTTAAATACACCATTCGTTGTATTAAACATTCTTGTAAATACATGTATCTTACATCATTTAAAAGATGAACGTCTTATTAATCCAGCCGCTGTGTCAGATTTCAAAAAGGTTTACTGCAAAAGCAAACATGCGATTTTCTGAGGACGGCGCCCCACACACACAAGTATTACTAGCATTTTCCAACCAAGCATTAGCTTCTGAAAGTCAGAAATAACAATAAAATAAATCGCTTACCATTGAAGATCTTCCTCTGGTGGCAATGCCAAGTGTCCTAACTACACAGTGAATGTTCGTTTTGTTTGATAAAATCATTTTTTATAGCCTAACACGAAACATTTGTAAACCCGGTTGCGTCGTGATTTCCCTCTCATTCAACTTTGGACGAAGCGTTCGTGGTAATTACACACACTAAACAAATGTTTATCCAGTCATGGTTGGTTTCATTGCAATCCTCTGGTTGTTACTAACACAACCATACATGATGGCTCTTTTCCCGGGACGTATTGACCGAAACAAACCGATTTGAAGACACCAATCAATGACCTCATTGCGCACCAATGGTAGGACAGGTCTATCGTTGATTGACTGTATTTTATATGCCCAATGACCACTGATCATCCTGAAATCTAGCTTGGAAGATAGCCAATGAGCTGAGGTGAACGGCAATATGTAATGGTTATACGTTTGAAGACCAGCCTTTGTCGTAAACTCTGGCGTAAAAGAGGTTCATTCGCCATTGCAAATCCTACTTGACGGAGCCACAAGTGTTACGCATAGCAGTACATATTCAATAGCATTTTTAACAAGTTTATTTATTTAAATTATGGCGAATAAATCAGGAAAAGCTAAAACAAAGTCTAGGTATATAGATTTAACCCAAATTATAGAGGAAATTGATAGAGACAGCCCCCCATCTCACAGCTAGCCTTCAGGGAGCTGCTCATCCAGGAAAGTCCACTGCAGCACCTTCTGCTCCGTCAACCAGTGGTGTTCACCTGCCCAGATTCATCTCTGCAGGCATGAATGTGCCTCAGGGCAAAAAGGGCACAGTGGGGAGGCGACGTTGTGCCCTTTGTCACAGGAAATGCCCCATCACCTGCACCACCTGTTCAGTAAGCCTCTGCTTTACAGCAGAAAGAGACTGCTATGGGCCATGGCACCAGGACTGAGGGCTGAGGGTCTTCACAATATTTATCTATTTATTTATAAAATATACAATATTGTAAATAGAAAATGTGTAAATAGTTACCCTTGTTATTTGTTTGTTTATTATTTTTTATTATTATTATATATTTTTTTCATATATATATATATTTATTTTTTGGGGGTGTGTTAGAATAGCATTTATGTATTTTGTATATAGTTATTTCCTTCAAAATGTATCACTGTACCAATTCGGCCACTTGGGTACATTTGTGTGGGACACCTGGGTGACTTCATGCTCAATGTCATGTAGCTCGCTCATTTTTGAAGTTATCTGTCTAACACTTTGCTCAGCTATTGTTGCCATCTTATGTTCTTCATTCAAATCATCTACAGCATCCTATCTGTATGTTTGGCTGTTCTTGGTAATTTGAAAGATGATGCAGCAACAATAAAAAACAGAACACATATGTTTATTTCCTTGTATTTTCTTCTACCAGATCTATTGTGTTATATTCTCCTACATTCAATTCACATTTCCACAAAATTAAGAGTGTTTCATTTCAAATGATACCAAGAATATGCATATCCTTGCTTCTGTGCCTGAGCTACAGGCAGTTAGATTAGGGTATGTCTTTAGGCGGAAATTGAGAAGAAGGGGGGGTACCCCAAAGAAGTTTTAAGGTGCCCCAAAGCTTTTTACTATATTTCTTTATATAATTTATCTTTGTTTCGTAGTGTAGTTTCTTTTAATTTAGTTTAGTCACATGATTTCTTAATCTGCAGTACGTTTGCCAGTCAGTTAGGCTGACAGATTTAATTGCCATACCTTTTGCCTTTTCCCTCTCAACCATACAATTTTTCAGTCCCTCATCAATCCAAGGGGATTTTACAGTTTTTACAGTCATTTTCTTAATGAGTGCATGCTTATTAGTAACTGGAATAAGTAGTTTCATAAATGTGTCAAGTGCAGCGTCTGGTTGCTCCTCTATACACACCACAGACCAGCAAATTTTCTTTACATCATCAACATATGAATCACCACTAAACTTCTTGTATGACCTCTTATACACTATATTAGGCCCGGCCTTTGGAACTTTGGTTTTCCTAGATATAGCTATTATATTATTACTTGCCACCCACTCTGTTCATTCTGCTCTACTCTGTCCTGGCTGCTAGCCTAATGCAACAGTCTTTCTGACACATTATTGGAGTGGCTCTCCCCGGTTCGGCTTGAGTCTGAACAAGAGGCAATGATTAGAAATCGAGCCAGCGCAAATGTGTTGCCAATGGAAACGAGATATTATAGATCAATGCTGACTTGTACGGACGTACCACTCAGAGCAGAGAAAACTGGGAAGGTTTTTCCATTGAAACAATGGTATTATATTATTAAACACAGTGGAGAGGAGAAAGTTATTTAACTACTTATTGGATGTTGACTGTGTGATCAGAGTGTACGAGGGAGGAAGAGAGGAGGAACAGAGGAGAGCTTTAGATGCGACTGACATCAGGGGCCTCATCTATGAACGTTGTGTTCTAAAACATGCATATGCTACATTTTTCACGCAAAAGTTGGCATTTATAAAAACTGAAATTGAGGTGAGAATGTGCTTATCCTCCCTTAAACTTTAGATCATGCGTACAAACCGTTTCTAGGGGTTGAAGTCTTGCATTACAAGAAGGCAATAGTCGACTAGTAGTAGACTTGTGCAAATGGGAAATATATACTGAGTGTAAAAAACATTAGGAACACCTTCCTAATATTAAATTGAACAGCCTCTATTCATCAGGGCATGGACTCTGCAAGGTGTTGAAAGGGTTCCACAGAGATGCTGGCCCATGTTGACTCCAATGCTTTCCACAGTTGTGTCAAGTTGGCTGGCCGTTCTTGATACAAACGGGAATGTTGAGTGAAAAACCCAGCAGTGTTTTAGTTCTTGACCTATTACCATACCCTGTTCAAAGGCACTTCTTTTGTCTTGCCCATTCACCATCTAAACGGCATACACACACAATCCATGTCTCAATTGTCTGAAGGCTTAAAATTCTTTCTTTAACCTGTCTCCTCCCCTTCATCTACACTGATTTGAGGTGGATTTAACAAGTGACATCAATAAGGGATCATAGTTTTCACCTGGATTCACCTGGTCAGTCTGTCATGGAAAGAGCAGGTGTTCTTAATAACCATTGCAGAATAAATTCCTCACATTTTCTGGCCATGATTAGTTAATATTCCCAAAGTAGCCATACAACAAATGACCATCCACATCGGACTGGTCCACAACAATTTGCACCCAAAAAAATACTTTTAGAAATGGTCACCCGCTGGGCACAGACATCAATTTAACGTCTATTCCACGTTGGTTCAATATAATTTCATTGAAATTATGTGAAAGCATAGTTGATTCAACCAGTGTGTGCCCTGGGGGCAGATACAACAAATGTCACTGCAAAATAAAACATTTCTGCAAACACCTCCAAATACATTTGATCAAGTTCACTATTGCTACAGTATTTCCTTTAGATACTGTCTTGTCCTAATTCCAATACTTCCAAATTATACAGAAATTATAATGCTCGTTCATGACAGGTCTGAATTAAAACAGGAAACGTGTACGTTTGGCGGACGCCAAGTTTAAAGACAGATAGATGATGAAATATACATACAGAGAGCGAGAGAGGGATTAGGAATAATCATCCTGTTTACATCATGTTTCCCGCTGGCATTTGAATGCGTTTCATGTTGAGATGCTCTGCTAGCGTCCATGGCACTTACCATCTCACTATCTCTGCTCAACAAGGTGTGTTCTGGCTGACGAAGCAAGGCAAATTGAATCCCTGTTTCTATGATATTCCCAGCCAGCAGTGCATCACATGCTAGTCTATTTACACCAATTTTGTCCCCACTCAACAGTCTGGTAAAACATCATCTCACACACTATCTGAATACTATTATAAATGTATCATGCTTTATGACTACCGTTATGGAGTCAGTCTTATATGGTACTGTCACGCCCTAACCTTAGAGCCTTTTTATGTCTCTATTTGGTTTGGTCAGGGTGTGATTTGGGGTGGGCATTCTATGTTTTGTTTTCTACGTTTCTTTATTTCTATGTTTTGGCCAGGTATGGTTCTCAATCAGGGAAAGCTGTCTATCGTCGTCTCTGATTGGGAACCATACTTAGGTAGCCCTTTTTCCCTCCTTTCGGTGTGGGTAGTTAACTTTGTTAGTGGCACTTAGCCCTGTAAGCTTCATGGTTGTTTTCTTCGTTTGTTGTTTTGTTGGCGTCATTTTCTAAAAATAAAAGCAATATGTACGTTCACCACGCTGCACTTTGGTCCACTTCTTTTGACGGCCGTGACAGGTACATGTTTCTGAGTGAATTGCAGAGCCACAAACAAACACCACACACACTCTCCCTCCACGCCTCTCTCCTCTTCTCCTCCCCAGCCATAACCACTAAGAACTACCTCCTCTCTCTCCCTCCATCCCACTCTCTCCTCTTCTCCTCCCCAGACATAACCACTAAGAACTACCTCCTCTCTCTCCCTCCATCCCACTCTCTCCTCTTCTCCTCCCCAGCCATAATCACTAAGAACTACCTCCTCTCTCTCCCTCCATCCCACTCTCTCCTCTTCTCCTCCCCAGCCATAACCACTAAGAACTACCTCCTCTCTCTCCCTCCATCCCACTCTCTCCTCTTCTCCTCCCCAGCCATAACCACTAAGAACTACCTCCTCTCTCTCCCTCCATCCCACTCTCTCCTCTTCTCCTCCCCAGCCATAACCACTAAGAACTACCTCCTCTCTCTCCCTCCATCCCACTCTCTCCTCTTCTTCTCCCCAGCCATAACCACTAAGAACTACCTCCTCTCTCTCTCTCCATCCCACTCTCTCCTCTTCTCCTCCCCAGCCATAACCACTAAGAACTACCTCCTCTCTCTCCCTCCATCCCACTCTCTCCTCTTCTTTTCCCCAGCCATAATCACTAAGAACTACCTCCTCTCTCTCCCTCCATCCCACTCTCTCCTCTTCTTCTCCCCAGCCATAATCACTAAGAACTACCTCCTCTCTCTCCCTCCTCCATCCCTCCACGCCTCTCTCCTCAGTCTGTTTTTGAGGAAGTCATAATGCTCTTCTGTTTTCCCTCCTCCTTTCTTTATGTTGTCATTTAATCACACCTACCTCCCCGACTCAACCTAGATGTGTGTGTGTGTATAGGGAGAGGGTGTGTGTGTGGATAGGGAGAGGGTGTGTGTGTGGATAGGGAGAGGGTGTGTGTGTGGATAGGGAGAGGGTGTGTGTGTGTATAGGGAGAGGGTATGTGTGTGTATAGGGAGAGGGTATGTGTGTGTGTGTGTTCTGAGAGTATTGACTTCAGCGTTGCCTTTACAGGTTACTCTGCATTTTCAACAGCAACTCTGATCCCACCCTCCTCCCTCTCACGCTCTCCCTCTTTCTCCCCTCTATTTCTCTCTCTTTCTCTCACTCACTCTCTCTCTCACTCTCTCTCTCTCTCTCTCTCTCTCTCTCTCTCTCTCTCTTTCTCTTTCTCTCTCTCTTTCTCATCCTCTCCCTCTCCCTCTCCCTCACACTCTCTCTCTCCTCTCTACTTCTCTCTCTCCCTCTTTCCCTCTCTCTCTTTCTCTCTCATACTATCCCTCTCTCTCTCTATTTCTCTCTCTCTCTTTCTCTCTTTCTCTATCTCCATCGATTTTCTCCTTCCAACTTCCTGCTTGAGAATAGGAGCGATGTTACAGATCTGATTGATTCCCTGAAATATATCTTTCATTTATGGTGTGTGTATGCTCAGAATACTCAATAGAGGTGTGTGTGTGTGTGTGTGTGTGTGTGTGTGTGTGTGTGTGTGTGTGTGTGTGTGTGTGTGTGTGTGTGTGTGTGTGTGTGTGTGTATAAAGAGTCACTGTAGTGATCTCATGCCCTCCAACGGTGAATGCTGCTGTGGTAAAATACCTTATTCTATTTATAAGCCATACTGTAACAAACTATCTGTGTCATTCTATGTCTACTCTAATGGATGCGTCCCAAATATCACCTTATTCCGTATATAGTGCACTACTTTTGACCAGGGCCCATTGGATGCCATATGGGCAGGAGGACGGGCTCATAGTAATGGCTGGAATGGAGTGTACTTAACAGTATAAAACACATCAAACACATATTTTGATTCCAATTAATTCCAGCCATTATTAATTGCCATCCTCCCCTCACCAGCCTCCTGTGATAGACCATCTCTGTGTTGTGTTATTAGTTCTGATGTGATCAGTATTTCTGTCTGATATAAACTCTGATCTCCTTTATGGGAATTTGTTAATACTGTCTGGAGGTAATAACTCTGTATCAGTAACTGCCTGGAAGTAATAACTATATCAGTAACTGTCTGGGAGTAATAACTGTCTGGAGGTAATAACTCTGTATCAGTAACTGTCTGGGAGTAATAACTATTTCAGTAACTGTCTGGGAGTAATAACTGTCTGGAGGTAATAACTCTGTATCAGTAACTGTCTGGGAGTAATAACTGTCTGGAGGTAATAACTCTGTATCAGTAACTGTCTGGAGGTAATAACTCTGTATCAGTAACTGTCTGGAGGTAATAACTCTGTATCATTAACTGCCTGGAAGTAATAACTCTATCAGTAACTGTCCGGGAGTAATAACTGCCTGGAGGTAATAACTCTGTATCAGTAACTGTCTGGAGGTAATAACTCTGTATCAGTAACTGTCTGGAGGTAATACCTCTATCAGTAACTGTCTGGGAGTAATAACTGTCTGGAGGTAATAACTCTGTATCAGTAACTGCCTGGAGGTAATAACTCTACCAGTAACTGTCTGGAGGTAATAACTCTACCAGTAACTGTCTGGATGTAATAACTCTGTATCAGTAACAGTCTGGAGGTAATAACTCTGTATCAGTAACTGTCGGAGGTAATAACTTTCAGTAACTGTCTGGGAGTAATAACTGTCTGGAGGTAATAACTCTGTATCAGTAACAGTCTGGAGGTAATAACTCTACCAGTAACTGTCTGGAGGTAATAACTCTGTATCAGTAACAGTCTGGAGGTAATAACTATGTATCAGTAACTGTCGGAGGTAATAACTTTCAGTAACTGTCTGGGAGTAATAACTGCCTGGAGGTAATAACTCTGTATCAGTAACTATCTGGAGGTAATGACTCTATCAGTAACTGTCGGAGGTAATAACTCTATCAGTAACTGTCTGGGGTAATAACTCTATCAGTAACTGTCTGGGAGTAATAACTGCCTGGAGGTAATAACTCTATCAGTAACTGTCTGGGAGTAATAACTGTCTGGAGGTAATAACTCTATCAGTAACTGTCTGGGAGTAATAACTGTCTGGAGGTAATAACTCTGTATCAGTAACTGTCTGGAGGTAATAACTCTATCAGTAACTTTCTGGGAGTAATAGCTGCCTGGAGGTAATACCTCTATCAGTAACTGACTGGGAGTAATACTGTCTCGAGGTAATAACTCTATCAGTAACTTTCTGGGAGTAATAGCTGCCTGGAGGTAATACCTCTATCAGTAACTGACTGGGAGTAATACTGTCTCGAGGTAATAACTCTGTATTATTAACTGTCTGGAAGTAATAACTGTCTGGAGGTAAACTCTGATCTCTATGGTCACTGGCGGAGATGATGAGAATTTGTTGATACTGTAACTCTATCATTAACTGTCTGGAGGTAATAACTCTGTAACATCCAATTCTTCCTTTCGGCTGCCTTTCCTTCCAGTTCTCTGCTGCCAATGACTGGAACGAACTGCAAAAATCACTGAAGCTGGAGACTCATGTCTCCCTCACTAGCTTTAAGCACCAGCTGTCAGAGCAGCTCACAGATACCTGCACCTGTACATAGCCCATCTGTAAATAGCCCATCTAACTACCTCATCCCCATACTGTTATTTTTTATTTTGTTTTTTTATTTTTTATTTTGCTCCTTTGCACCCCAGTATCTCTACTTGCACATTCATCTTCTGCACATCTATCACTCCAGTGTTTAATTGCTATATTGTAATTATTTCGCCACTATGGCCTATTTATTGCCTTACCTCCCTTATCCTACCTCATTTGCACACACTGTATATAGACTTTCTCTATTGTATTATTGTCTGGAAGTAATAACTCGCATTAACTGTCCGGGAGTAATAACTGTCTGGGGGTAATAACTCTGTATCAGTAACTGTCTGGAAGTGATAACTTTATCATTAACTGTCCGGGAGTAATAACTGTCTGGGGGTAATAACTCTGTATCAGTAACTGTCTGGAAGTGATAACTTTATCATTAACTGTCTGGAAGTAATAACTGTCTGGAGGTAATAACTCTGTATTATTAACAGTCTGGAGGTAATAACTCTGTATTATTAACAGTCTGGAGGTAATAACTGTCTGGAGGTAATAACTCTGTATTATTAACAGTCTGGAGGTAATAACTCTATCAGTAACTTTCTATAGGCTGTAACAACAAACTGTGGAGTAAGTCAAGGGGTGTGTATGAATACTTTCTGAAGGCACTGTATATATATTTTTTATTGAACCTTTATTTAAGTCAGTTAACTTCTAGTTCCTCCCAAACCCGGATCCGGGAGCACCCCCATCAGTAAAAAAGCTGACTAGCATAGCCTAGCATAGCGTCACAAGTAAATACTAGCATCTAAATATCATTAAATCACAAGTCCAAGACACCAGATGAAAGATACACATCTTGTGAATCCAGCCATCATTTCTGATTTTTAAAATGTTTTACAGGGAAGACACAATATGTAAATCTATTAGCTAACCACGTTAGCAAAAGACACCACTTTCTTACTCCACCATTTTTTTACTCCATCAGTAGCTATCACAAATTCGACCAAATAAAGATATAAATAGCCACTAACCAAGAAACAACTTCATCAGATGACAGTCTGATAACATATTTATTGTATAGCATATGTTTTGTTAGAAAAATGTGCATATTTCAGGTATAAATCATAGTTTACCATTGCAGCCACCATCACAACTCTCACCAAAGCGACTAGAATAACTACAGAGAGCAACGTGTATTACCTAATTACTCATCATAAAACATTTCTTAAAAATACACAGCGTACAGCAAATGAAAGACACAGATCTTGTGAATCCAGACAATATTTCAGATTTTCTAAGTGTTTTACAGCGAAAACACAATATAGCGTTATATTAGCTTACCACAATAGCAAACATCACAACAGTATTGATTCAAGCCAAACATAGCGATAACGTATAAACCACCAAAATATATTAATATTTTCACTAACCTTCTCAGAATTCTTCAGATGACAGTCCTATAACATCATATTACACAATGCATATAGAGTTTGTTCGAAAATGTGCATATTTAGCGGCACAAATTGTGGTTATACAATGTGATTAGTGGCCAAAACTTCAAGCAATCTGTCCGGCGCCATCTTGGAGAGGCACCTAATCTAATCGAAAACTATTCATAAACTTGACTAAAAAATACAGATTGGACAGCAAATGAAAGATAAATTAGTTCTTAATGCAATCGCTGTGTTAGATTTTTAAAATTAACGTTACTGCGCAATACAGCGTGCGCTAAAGCGAGACCGCACCATAATTCATGGCGGAATTATTATTTGACATTTGTCAACATAAGTACGAATTAACAGCATAAAGACTGCTTACTATTTGCTGAGCTTCCATCAGAATCTTGGGCAAGGTGTCCTTTCTCCAGAACAATCGTCTTTTGGTTGAAAGATGTCCTCTTGTCCTGTCGAAATAGCCGCTAACGTTAGCCACCCACTGGAGAGGTGTCCAACTCGTGAAAGCGCATGACAAAGAAATCCAGGAAAATCGCAATAAACTGATATAAACTGCTATAAATCGGTTTAAATTAACTACCTTATGATGTCTTTAACAACTATAACGAATAAAAACATGACCGGAGATACAGAACTGCTAAAACGAAAGCTTTGCAGGAGGCCATAGTGATGTCCCTGATGCGCCAGGCGCACCGTTGTAAAGGACGGTACTTCCGTTCCACGGTCTTATATAGGGCCCCAGATTGCGCAATCGACTCCATTCAAATTCTCACCGCTTACTGACATCTAGAGGAAGGCGTATGCAGTGCATGTAGCCCGATGGCTTACATGGGGACTTATAAACTGACCTCAGAACAGGGACCTCGATTTCTGAAATCTCACTCCCTGACAGGAAATGTGCTGCAGAATGAGTTCTGTTTCACTCAGAGAAATAATTCAAACGGTTTTAGAAACTAGAGAGTGTTTTCTATCCAATAGTAATAATAATATGCATATTGTACGAGCAAGAATTGAGTACGAGGCAGTTTAATTTGGGAACTCATTTTTACAAAGTTGAAATGGCGCCCCCATAGGCTCAAGAGGTTAAGAACAAGTTCTTATTTATAATGATGGCCTACCAGGGAACAGTGGGTTGAACAACTGCCTTGTTCAGGGGCAGAATGACAGATTTTTACTTTGTCAGCTCGGGGATTCGATCCAGCAACCTTTCGGTTACTGGCCCAACGTTCTAACCACTAGGCTACCTGCCGCCCCAATAGCTGTGTATCTGCTATGGTCTACTTATCTGTGTCTGTAACTGACCCTGTGTGTCTGTGTCTCTCTCTGTAGGATCTGTCACTGTGAAGGAGATGATGAGAGCCCGTTGATAACACCGTGCCACTGTACGGGCAGCCTGCGCTTCGTCCACCAGGCGTGCCTGCAGCAGTGGATCAAGTCCTCAGATACACGTTGCTGTGAACTCTGCAAGTACCAGTTCATCATGCAGACCAAGCTGAAACCCCTGCGCAAGGTGAGACAGAAGGATTGTGTGTGTGTGTGTGTGTGTGTGTGTGTGTGTGTGTGTGTGTGTGTGTGTGTGTGTGTGTGTGTGTGTGTGTGTGTGTGTGTGTGTGTGTGTGTGTGTGTGTGTGTGTGTGTGTGTGTGTGCGCGCAGTGTTTTCGACTAGCATCAGCTGTTGGCTACAGTATATAGCCGGTTGCACACTCATTTTCAGCTGGGTATTTTTTTCACTTAAATTAACTAGGCAACTTTTTACCATTCGCAAGTCAGAAAAAACGTCAGCCAAGCCCTCTCCCACTATAATGAATTAAATGCATCTTCTAGCGATCTATTCATTGGACAGGTGCCTGTCAGTCACAAAGTGAGTGATGACAGGGAAACACTGCTGGTTTGACAGTCTGCTGTCTGTCCCGCCTCCTGGTACCTGTGTGTGTGTGTTGTGTACGCTGTGGTCAAATTTCTTTACACGGAGGAGAAAGCATGCTGCTCCTTCACCGTCTATATGAGTCAATTAGTGAGTCAATTTGCACGTCCCATACAATGTGGTAACGATGAGTCGAAATCCACTCAGCCTATTGTTTTCTGGAACACTGATTTATTTTCTTTTGCGTGTTTGATATGCAGCCATGAAGTGCTGGCACGTAGGCTTACTATGAGTTGATTGACGAACAGCAAGCTTGACTAGTTTATACATGGTGTCAAACTGACAGAATGAAGTCAATCTCATGTATCCTTGCCATTCATAAATCATATAACGTAGTTATACTGTATGTCCATGGTATTGCGTCAGGACTTGCCAGTCCATCAGGACTTGCCAGAGAGTGATGTTAAAGTTATCGACTGGTCAGTAGCCTACCCAATCGCATCGGTAAGAGAGACATACATTTGCATACTGGTAGGCTTTTTGGCGATTATCTTCAGATAAATAATGAAAACATTCGATGAAGACGGTGAATCCTCCTCACTGCAGAAACAATAGGTAGGCTAGTGGTCCAAAATATGATCAAAGAATACGGATTGAATTGTTTTAAATGCTAATGATACTTATATGGTATTTTCAAAGATATTGATCTATGTCTACTGATTTAGTCAAAGTGTTGACAATGGACTAGTTGACTGTTCTGTGTAGCAAAGCCCATGTTTAACACCTGCTTCATTCTTCAGTCATACCTGTATTGCAGATAGCTGAGAAAATGCCTCTTAAAAGGAAGCTTGAAGCCTGTGCAAGTCACCGGACTCTTACAAGATTCTTTAAGAAGAAATATGTGGGTCAGTTGTCAAACAAGAGGTTTTTTTTGAATAAATAACATACTGCAATTCACAAACAGAGTTGCAAACACTTATTGAAATTCTTTCACTAGTTGACCTGTTCTATCTCGTCTCTTAACACGTATAGACCCAGAACTTCATTCAGCATCTGTTCTGTTTATTTTAGAGACCCATTTTTTTTATTTTGAAAAAGTGCCCATCACACAATTTGTTCGATTTTAAAATCTTACATTTTTAAGGGGGTGGAAATTTGGGCAATTTACTTATTTTTTCTGTTTTAATAAAATACATAATTTGAAGAACAAACATAATTGTGGCAATTCATATCTTGCAGTAAAATAGTTTAATCTCAAGAGAAGAGAGGTTAAATGTCCTGATCATATAGGCCTAGGACTAGATGGTACTGGATCTCAAAAAACAAACAATACACTGAATTCATACATTTTCAGTCATTTAAATTGTAAACACAATACCACAACAAATTGTTCCAATCTGGGCGGTAAACTCAATAAAGTATTGAATAATTTCTCTGTGTATTTCGGATGGAATCAAGGCATTAGAATGTTCCAGAGGCCACCAAAATGGAGCTTGTTCAGCCCGGGGGATCCTGGCTTATACGGCTGGCTACTCCTTGTGCTTGTGGAAAACACTGTGTGTGTGTGTGTGTGTGTGTGTGTGTGTGTGTGTGTGTGTGTGTGTGTGTGTGTGTGTGTGTGTGTGTGTGTGTGTGTGTGTGTGTGTGTGTGTGTGTGTGTGTGTGCACGCGCTCGCAATACACTCATTCTATTCTAGTTCTGCACTCCCAGAGATGACTGTGACCTGAAAATTCAGATGTGACCCCCACTTGAAGACACTGACATGACAGAAAGCTGTTTTAATTCTCTAATACTGATAAGAGTAGCATGACATGGGGTTTAAGGCTTTGAAGAAGATTTCAGTGGAGAATTTGGAGGGTTGGTTTCGAGTGGTTTTGACATGATGCACTCTTGTTTCAGGCATGGAACAGTCTTCATTGCTTCCAGATTCAGCATTTGAATACAAATTATTTCACTGTCGATTAATTGAACAAAAGCACTTAAATAAAGGCCATTCTGTTAATAGTCCAAGTCCCCGTTGAGCGACACACACACACACACACACACACACACACACACACACACACACACACACACACACACACACACACACACACACACACACACACACACACACACACACACACAGAGTCTTGTACAGCTGACCTTGTGGGTACACACCAAATCAGTCCCATTCAAAATCCTATTTTCCCTAACCCCTAACCCTAACCCGTACTCTTACCCTAACCTTAATGCCTTTCATGTTCTCCCACCCTCTCCAGACCGGTCTGATGTTACAATATAGAAACCGGGCAGAAAGTTGCAATAGGCCTGTGCAACCCAACGTTTTTAATACCAGCATAAACAGAAACCCTCTTAAACCTAACCTTTACCCTAAACTTAACCCAAAAACCTAACCCTAAACCTAACCTTAGCTCCTAAACCTAACCCTAAAACTAACCCTAAACCTAACCTTAGCTCCTAAACCTAACCCTAAACCTAACCCTAAAACTAACCCTAAACCTAACCTTAGCTCCTAAACCTAACCCTAAACCTAACCCTAAAACTAAAACTAACCCTAAAACTAACCCTAGCTCCTAACCCTTAATGTAATTCTAACCCTAACACTACTTCTAACCTTAACCCTAAAACCCCTAGAGATCATGGGGACCGACAACATGTCCCCAGTTGGTCAAATGACTTCCCCACAAGAATAGTTAAACACACACACACACACACACACACACACACACACACACACACACACACACACACACACACACACACACACACACACACACACACACACACACACATACACACTCACACTCACACAAACACACACACACACACACACATCTTATACCCCCTCTCTGCCAAAGAAGATTGGATGGGCAGAGTGCTCCTCTCCCTGTTCCCCATTCAGTCATCCCTCTCAGCTCTCCCTTTCCTTCTTTTTCATCAAATCAATACCAGAAAGCTGAAAAATACATTGTGGCCATTGGCCTTTCATTTCATGCTTGTTCTAAAGGATTTCAAAGCATGTCAACATCTATGAAGGTTATCGAGAGATTGCATCAGATATTCAGATGTGTAATGTACCAATATGTATTTGAATTTGACCATTGATTTCAATGGGTTTCATGGATAAATAAAGAAACCCTCCTGGGTGTTGGATCTATGAGAGGTCTAACGATGTGGTTGAGTGGTACTGGACAGCTGATAAATTGTTAACCAGAAACAGTGTGTAACTGAATGATCCACATTACACTTACTGAATGATGGCCATCAAATATTTAGCACTCAGTTTAAGCAGCTTCTGAAGAGGGCATTTTTTGCCAGACTGCAAAAGTCCATTGATAGTCAATCGCCCAAACCCTGTCCAAAAGAACACAATGGAGTCTTTGAGTGTGTGTTTATGTGTGGGTCTGACTTGACCTCTTTTGTTTCTCTCTCTCTCTCTCTCTCTCTCTCTCTCTCTCTCTCTCTCTCTCTCTCTCTCTCTCTCTCTCTCTCTCTCTCTCTCTCTCTCTCTCTCTCTCTCTCTCTCTCTCTCTCTCTCTCTCAGTGGGAGAAGCTCCAGATGACGTCTAGCGAGAGGAGGAAGATCATTTGTTCTGTGACGTTCCATGTCATCGCCATCACCTGCGTGGTGTGGTCCCTCTACGTGCTCATCGACCGCACTGCAGACGAGATCAAAGCAGGTTAGCACAGTCACCAAAACCACCACAACAGCCTTCAGCATGGACACTGCATACCACATACTCTTCAATTCTTTCACTGCATGCTAAAAACACCACTACACACCTTAGAACAGCCACACACCCCTCAGCATGGACAGTGCAAGCCAAAAGCACCACAACACCCATCACTCAATACAGTGACGGCAATAACACAATACACAATTCTAGTACAGTACAACATGACACATACACACACATACACACACTCTCTCGGGTCATGCCCGTTCACACAGATTAACATGTTGTGTTTCTGCTCTGATCGTTATAATAGTTAGTACCCATCCATAATAACAGGCCAGTGTATCTCTTTCACTGTCTTCTTACATCAAGTCATTTGGCAGCTAGTACTCTAAGCATGGCGCAAGACAATTAGGACGTTTCTTCTGGGTCTGTTAAGATGTTATTGTACTGCTAAGGAGCGGCAGGTAGCCTAGTGGTTAGAGTGTTGGGCCAGTAACCGAAAGGTTGCTAGATCGAATCCCCAAGCTGACAAGGTAAAAATCTGTTGTTCTGCCCGAGGCAGTTAACCCACTGTTCCTAGGCCATCATTGTAAATAAGAATTTGTTCTTAACTGACTTGCCTAGTTAAATAAAGGTTCAATTTGAAAAAGGAGAAAGGATGGGAGAGAGAGAACCACCATCTGTTTTCACGAGTTTGACTAGGGTGTATACGGGCATGTTAAACTGAGTTATACTGTATAGTGTACATTCAATCATCTGTTCTCTCTCTCTCTTTCTCTCTCTCTTTCTCTCTGTCACTGGTAATACATTGTAATGACAATCTCTTCACCCATGCAGCCGGAAGAATCCCAGGTAAATCTTTCACCTTTGACCTTTAACCCTGTTTTATGTCATTTCCTGTGAGACTGGGCTCTGGTGTGTAGGTCTTTCTCTCATTTCAAATCACCTTTTATTTGTCACATGCTTCGTAAACAACATGTGTAGACTAACAGTGAAATGCTTACTCACGAGCCTTTCCCAACAATACAGATAAAGAGAAAATAGAGAAATAATAGAAAAGTAAATCAAGTAATAATAGATACACAATGAGTACCGATAATATGGCTATATGCCAGGGGTACCAGTACTGAGTCGATGTGAAGGGGTACGAGGTAATTGAGGTAGATATGTACATATAACTAGGAATAAAGTGACAGATAATAAACAGTAGCAGCAGCGTGTGTGATGAGTCAACAAAAGTTAGTGCAAAACAGGTCAATGCAGACAGTCCGGGAAGCTACAGTATTTGGTTAACTATTTAACAAACTATTTAGCAGTCTTATGACTTGGAGGTAGAAGCTGTTCAGGGTCCTGTTGGTTCCAGACTTGGTGCAGTCTATGGTGGCTGGAGTCTATTACTATTTTAAGGGCCTTTTTCTGACATTGCCTGGTATAGAGGTACTGGTTGGCAGTCCACACTACCCTCTGTAGCGCCTTGCGTCAGATGCCAAATAGTTGCCATACCAAACGGTGATCTAGCCAGTCAAGATGCTCTCAATGGTGCAGCTGTAGAACGTTTTGAGGATCTGAAGACCCATGCCAAATCTTTTCAGCCTCTTGAGGGGGAAGAGGCGTTGTCGTGCCCTGTTAATTACTGTGTTAGTGTGTTTGGACCATGATGGATCCTTAGTGATGTGTACATCGAGGAACTTGAAGCTTTCGACCCGCTCCACTATATCCCTGTCAATGTGAATGGGGGCGTGCTCGGCCTTCATTTCTTGTAGTCCATGATCAGCTTCTTTGTCTTGCTGACGTTGAGGGAGAGGTTGTTGTCCTGGCACAACACTGCCAGGTCTCTGACCTCCTCCCTATTGGCTGTCTCATCGTTGTCGGTGATCAGGCTTACCACCGTCATGCCATCGGCAAACATCATGATGGTATTGGAGTCGTGTGCGGCCACGAAGTCGTGGGTGAACAGGGAGTACAGGAGGGGACTAAGCATGCACCCCCGAGGGGCCCCTGTATTGAGGGTCAGCATGGCGGATGTGTTGTTGCCTATCCTCACCATCTGGGGGTGGCCCGTCAGGAATTCCTGGATCCAGTTAGAGAGGGAGGTGTTCAGTACCAGTGTCCTTGGCTTAGTGATGAGCTTGGAGGGCACTGGTGTTGATCGCTGAGCTGTAGTCAATGAACAGCATTCTCACGTAGGTGAAAGTGGAGTGTTTAGTGCAATTGAGATGGCCTCATCTGTGAATCTGTTGGGGCGGTAGGCGAATTGGAGTGGGTCCAGGATGATAGTGTTAATGTGAGCCATGACCAGCCTTTCAAGCACTTCATGGCTACAGATGTGTGTGCAACAAGGCTGTAGTCATTCAGACAGGTACCTTGGTATTCTTGGGCACAGGGACTATGGTGGTCTGCTAAAAACATACTGTGTCAAGGAGAGGTTGAAAATGTCAGTGAAGACACTTGCCAGCTGGTCAACGCATGCTCTGAGTATGCGTCCTGGTAATCCGTCTGGCCCTGCGGCCTTGTGAATGTTAACCTGTTTAAAGAACTTACTCACATCGGCCACGGAGAGCGTGAACACACAGTCATCCGGAACAGCTGGTGCTCTCACGCATGGTTCAGTGTTGCTTGCCATGAAACGAAGATAGATAGGCATTTAGCTCAGCTGGTAGGTTTGTATCACTAGGCAGCTCGCGGCTGGATTGCCATTTGTAACGGACCATATTCAATGCTAGCGAAACTGACCTGTAGCTTAGCATCCGCTTCATCGGACCACTTCCGCATTGAGCGCGTCACTGGTACTTCCTGTTTGAGTTTTTGCTTGTAAACAGGAGGATAGAGTTATGGTCAGATTTGCCAAATGGAGGGCGAGGGAGAGATTTGTATGCGTCTCTGTGTGTGGAGTAAAGATGATCTAGAGTTTTTTCGCCTCTAGTTGCACAGTTGAGTGCGGTCTTAGTGTCAGCATCGGTTTGTGGTGGTAAATAGACAGCTACGAAAAATATAGATAAAACTCTCTTGGTAAGTATACTGAACAAAAATATAAACGCAACATGCAACAATTTCAACAATTTTACCAAGTTACAGTTCATATAAGGAAATCAGTCAATTGAAATCAATTCATTAGGCACTAATCTATGCGTTTCACATGACTGGGAATACAGGAATGCATCTGTTGGTCACAAATACCTTATTTTTTTAAAGGTAGGGGTATGGATCAGAAATCCGGTCAGTGTCTGTTGTGACCACCATTTGCCTCATGCAGCGCGACACCTCCTTCGCATAGAGTGGCTGTTGATTGTGGCCTGTGGAATGATGTCCCACTCCTTTTTTAATGGCTCTGCGAAGTTGCTGGATATTGGCGGGAACTGGAACACGCTGTCGTACACGTCGATCCAGAGCATCCCAAACAGGCTCAATGGGTGACATCGGGCCATGCATTATCATACTGAAACATGAGGTGATGGTGGCAAATGAATGGCATGAAAATGGGCCTCAGGATCTCGTCACGATATCTCTGTGCATTCAAATTGCCATCAATAAAATGCAATTGTGTTCGTTGTCCGTAGCTTATGCCTGCCCATACCATAACCCCAACGACATTATGGGGCACTCTGTTCACAACGTTGACACAGCAAACCGCTCACCCACACAACGCCATACACGTGGTCTGTGGTTGTGAGGTCAGTTGGACGAACTGACACATTCTCTAAAACAACATTATGGTAGAGAAATTCATATTTAATTATCTTGCAACAGCTCTGGTGGACATTCCTGCAGTCAGCATGCCAATTGCACGCTCCCTCAAAACTTGCGACATCTGTTGCATTGTGTTGTGTGACAACTGCGCCTTTTAGAGTGGTCTTTTATTTTCCCCAGCACAAGGTGCACCTGTGTAATGATCATGCTGTTTAATCGGCTTCTTGATATGCCACACCTGCCAGGTAAATGGATTATCTTGGCAAAGGAGAAATCCTCATTAACAGGGATGTAAACAAATGAGTGCACAAAATTTGAGAGAAATACGCTTTTTGTGCGTGTATAAAATTTCTGGGATGTTTTATTTCAGCTCATGAAACATGGGATCAACATTTTACATGTTGCGTTTATATTTTTGTTCAGTGTAGTTTCTCATCAACGGTTTTCATGAGGTTTTCTAACTCAGCAAGCAGAACCTTGAGACTTCCTTAATATTAGAGATCACGCACCAGCGGTTATTTTAACAAAGAGACACACATCACCCCCCTTGAGCTTACACGATGCTGCCGTTCTGGCCGATGCATAGAAAAACCAGCTAGTGTATTATACGTCCTTGTTCTGCCAAGTTTCCGAAAAACATAGGATATTACAGTTCTTCGGGTCCTGTTGATAGGATAGTCTCGAACGGAGCTCGTCCCGTTTGTTCTCCAGTGATTATACATTTGCCAATAGAACAGAGGGTAGAGGCGGATTATTTACTCGTTGCCATGGTTTCAACAGGGTACCCGCACGTCGGCCTCTATATGTGAACGACCGGCAGAAAATGGCCCTTCAATGTTTTGGTGCCTACTGGAGAGCTCTTCTTTGTCTACACCCATTAAGCATTGTTCACATCCTCTTAAGCTTTAGCCCCACCCACCTTTTTAAGGATTCACATGTGAGGTTATGTATTTAACCTCTAACGCCTCCATAACCCGGATCCGGGATCCCCCCCAACACAAAAGCTGACTAGCATAGCCTAGCCTAAAGTTACAGGGATATCATAAAATAAAATGTTCATGAAATCACAAGTCCAAGACACCAAATGAAAGATACAGATCTTGTGATTCAAGCCATCATCTCTGATTTGTAAAATGTTTTACAGGGAAGACACAATATGTAAATCTATTAGCTAACCACTGTTAGCAAAAGACAACAATTTTCTTACTCCACCATTTTCTTACTGCATCAGTAGCTATCACCAATTCGGCCAAATAAAGATATTGATAGCCACTAACCAAGAAAAAACCTCATCAGATGACAGTCTGATAACATATTTATTGTATAGGATAGGTTTTGTTAGAAAAATGTGCATATTTCAGGTATAAATCATAGTTTACAATTGCACCCACCATCACAACTCGACTAGAAAAAATACAGAGAGCAACGTGTATTACCTAATTACTAATCATAAAACATTTCTTAAAAATACACAGCGTACACTAATTGAAAGACACAGATCCTGTGAATCCAGACAATATTTCAGATTTTCTAAGTGTCTTACAGCGAAAACACAATAAATCGTTATATTACCATAGCACATGTGCAAACATTACCCCAGCATTGATTCACGGCAAAGAGAGCGATAACGTTATCATCGCCAAAATATATTAATTTTTTCACTAACCTTCTCAGAATTCTTCAGATGACACTCCTGTAACATCATATTACAACATACATATAGAGTTTGTTCGAAAATGTGCATATTTAGCCACCAAAATCATGGTTAGACAATGAGAAAAGTAGGCAAGCTGGTCAGAAAATGTCGGGCGCCATATTAGACAGTGATCTAGTCTTATACATAAATACTCATAAACTTGACAAAAAAATACAGGGTGGACAGCGATTGATAGACAATTTAATTCTTAATGCAATCGCTGAATTACATTTTTTTAATTATCCTTACTTTTCAATACAGGTTGCGCCAAGCGAAGCTACACCAAACAAAATGGCGGCATAAGCGTTTAACATTTTTCGACAGAAACACGATTTATCATCATAAATAGTTCTTACTATGAGCTGTTCTTCCATCAGAATCTTGGGCAATGAATCCTTTCTCCGGTCTAATCGTCTTTTGGTCGAAAGATGTCCTCTTGTCCCGTAGAAATGGCCAATTACGTTCACCATGCACTCGAAAAGTGCCCAGCTCCTCAAAGTGCATCACACAGAAATGCCATAAAATCGCCCTAAACGGATATAAATTGCTATAAAACGGTTCAAATTAACTACCTTATGATGTCTTTAACACCTATAACGAGTAAAAACATGACCGGAGAAATATTACTGGCTAAACAACAGCTTGGAAAGAGGCAAGTCCGATGTCCATCGTGCGTCAGGCGCAGGCAGGAAAAGAAAGCTACTTCCGGTGTTTGGTGTTTTATAGAGGCCCTGATTGCGCAATCGACTCCATTCAAAGCGTCACCACGTACTGACATCCAGAGGAAGACGTAGGCAGTGTTTGTTTCTCCATAGCATTTACAGGGACTTTACAACCGACCTGGGAACAGGGGCAAAGATTTCTGAAATCTCACTCCCTGTCATGAAAAGTGCTGTAGAAGGAGTTCTGTTTCACTCAGAGACAAAATTCCAACGGCTATAGAAACTAGAGAGTGTTTTCTATCCAATAATAATAATAATATGCATATTGTACGAGCAAGAATTGAGTAGGAAGCCGTTTAATCTGAAGACCGATTTATGCTAAGTCGAAACAGCACCCCCTATATTCGCAAGAAGTTAACAACCAAAGATTTCAAGACTAAAGGCTGGTTTATACAATGGGTGTTTTCGTAAAATTTAGACTGGAGTGCCAGAGTGTGCTCTGGGCATTTGGAAAGTCAGAGCGTTGTCAGATTGTCCGTTCATAAATTCAGAGCGTTTTGCTATCAGAGCATTCAGAGTGCACACTGGACGCTCTGGCCGAGGAGTAGGGTTGATCCGAGCGTTCTGTCTTAAAACGTCTTATGGGCGGTAGCGTCCCACCAACATCCGGTGAAATTGCAGAGCAAGAAATTCAAACGACAGTATTATAAATATTTAACTTTCATAATATCACAGGTGTAATACATCAAAATAAAGCTCAACTTCTTATGGCTGCAGTCCCATTAACTTCTACTTGGTCACAATCCCGGATCCGGGAGCACCCTCATCAGTAAAAAAGCTGACTAGCATAGCCTAGCATAGCGCCACAAGTAAATACTAGCATCTAAATATCATTAAATCACAAGTCCAAGACACCAGATGAAAGATATACATCTTGTGAATCCAGCCATCATTTCTGATTTTTAAAATGTTTTACAGGGAAGACACAATATGTATTTCTATTAGCTAACCACGATAGCAAAAGACACAACTTTTTTTCACCACCATTTTTTTCCTGCATAGGTAGCTATCACAAATTCGACCAAATAAAGATATAAATAGTCACTAACCAAGAAACAACTTCATCAGATGACAGTCTGATAACATATTTATTGTATAGCATATGTTTTGTTAGAAAAATGTGCATATTTCAGGTATAAATCATAGTTTTACATTGCAGCCACCATCACAACTCTCACCAAAGCAACTAGAATAACTACAGAGACCAACGTGAATTACCAAAATACACAGCGTACAGCAAATGAAAGACAAAGATCTTGTGAATCCAGCCAATATTTCAGATTTTTTAAGTGTTTTACAGCGAAAACACAATATAGCATTATATTAGCTTACTACAATAGCCAACCACACAACAGCATTGATTCAAGCCAACAATAGCGATAACGAATAAACCAGCAAAATATATTAATTTTTTCACTAACCTTCTCAAACTTCTTCAGATGACAGTCCTATAACATCATATTACACAATACATATAGAGTTTGTTCGAAAATGTCCATATTTAGCGGCACAAATCGTGGTTATACAATGAGAATAGTAGCCAAGCTGCCAACAAAATGTCGGGAGAAATCTTGGGAGAGGCACCTAATCTAATCAGTAACTAATCATAAACTTGACTAAAAAATACAGGTTGGACAGCAAATGAAAGATACATTAGTTCTTAATGCAACCGCTGTGTTAGATTTTTAAAATTAACGTTACTACGACATACAGCGTGCGTTAAAGCGAGACCGCACCGAAATAAATGGCGGAATAGTAGTTTCACATTTTTCAACAGAACAACGATTTAACATCATAAATAGTTCTTACTTTTTGATGAGCTTCCATCAGAATCTTGGGCAAGTTGTCCTTTGTCCAGAAGAATCGTTGCTCGGTTGTAGATTGTCGCCTTCAACTTTGGAATTAGCAGTAAACATTAGCCATGTGGCGAAGACGTGCCCAACTCACTATAACGCAGCACTAAGAAAATTCCGAAAATCGCAATATACTGATATAAAATGATATAACTCGGTTTAAAATAACTACATTATGACGTTTTTAACACCTATATCGAATAAAATCAGAGCCGGATATATCTAAGGCCTATAACGGGAGCTTTCCAGAACGCCATCCTGAGGTCTGTCTTGCGTCATGGCGAATGTTGAAAAGAGTGTACCCCACGTACCCAGACCCTTTATATGGCCTCAGATCTGCCTAGCAACTCCATTCCAATTCTCACTACTTGCTGACGTCTAGGGGAAGGCGTATGCAGTGCATGTCGACCAATAGAATACATGCAAATTAATAAACTGACCCTAGAACAGACTGCCTGATTTCAGATTTCTCACTTCCTGACAGGAAGTTTGCTCCAACTTGAGTTCTGTTTTACTCACAGATATAATTCAAACGGTTTTAGAAACTAGAGAGTGTTTTCTATCCAATAGTAATAATAATATGCATATTGTACGAGCAAGAATTGAGTACGAGGCAGTTTAATTTGGGAACGAAATTTTTACAAAGTGAAAACAGCACCCCCTATTGAGAAAAGGTTAACAGGATCGATATGACAACAGCCAGTCGAAGTGCAGGGCGCCAAATTCAAAAAACAGAAATCTCATAATTAAAATTCCTCAGACATATATATATATCATATATCATTTCAAAGGTAATCTTGTTGTTAATCCCACCAAAGTGTCCGATTTCAAATAAGCTTTTCAGCGAAAGCACTACAAACGATTATGTTAGGTCACCACAAAACCACAATAACCACAGCCATTTTTTCCAGCTAATGATAGCTTTCACAAAAACCAGAATAGAGATAAAATTAATCACTAACCTTCGATTATTTTCATCAGATGACACGCATAGGACTTCATGTTACACAATACATGCATGTTTTGTTTGATTAAGTTCATATTTATATAAAAAAATCATCTGAGTTTACATTGAGGCGTTAGATTCACTAGTTGCAAAAACATCAAGTGACTTTGCATAGCCACATCGTTTCAACAGAAATACTCAACATAAATATAAATTATAATACAAGTAATACACATAGAAGTATAGATATACCTTAATGCAACCGCTGTGTCAGATTTCAAAAAAACTTTACGGAAATATAAACCATGCAATAATCTGAGACGGAGCTCAGATGATTAGCCAAATTAGCCACCATGTTGGACTCAACAGAAACCAGAAAATACATGATAAATGTTTCCTTACCTTTGATGAATTCATCAGAATGCAGTCCTAGGAATCCCAGGTCCACAATAAATGCTTGATTTGTTCGTTCATGTCCGTTATTTATGTCAAATTAGCTACTTTCGAATTGTTTACCAAATACCCTAACCAAAGTCTCAAAGCGTGACCACTATAACGTGACGAAATGTCCAAACGTTCCGTTACAGTCAGTAGAAACATGGCAAACGATGTACTGAATCAATCTTTAGAATGTTGTTAACATACATCTTGAATAACGTTCCAACCGGAGAATTAAATCGACTTCAATTGAGAGAAGGAACGGAGCTCACTCTCACGTGAACGCGCCAGTTCAATGCGTGGGCACCTCATGGCAGTGATTACTCATTCCTGTCTCCTTCGAATCCCCTTCAAATTAGAGTCATCAGACTAAGGTCTATTGACTGTTGACATCTAGTGGAAGCCGTAGGAAGTGAAAACCCATCCATATCTCTCTTTATATTCAATGAGAGCTTGGTTGAAAATATGGCACCCCCAGAAAAAATCCAAACAGGAAGTGGAACTTCTCAGGTTTTTGCCTGCCATATGAGTTCTGTTAATCTCACAGACTTAATTCAAACAGTTTTAGAAACTTTAGAGTGTTTTCTATCCAATACTAATAATAATATGCATATATTAGCAACTGAGACTGAGGAGCTGGCCGTTTACAATGGGCACCTTTCATCCAAGCTACTCAATACTGCCCCTTCAGCCATAAGAAGTTAACTTCTTGTTAATCCAGCCGCTGTGTCAGATTTCAAAAAGGCTTTACGGCGAAAGCAAACCATGCGATTATCTGAGGACAGCGCCCCGCATACAAACACATGAAAAACATATTTCAACCATGTCACACCCTGGCCTTTGTTATATTGATTTTCTTTATTAGTTTAGTTAGGTCAGGGTGTGACATGGGGGATGTTTGTGTGTTTTGTCTAGTTTAGGGGGTGTGTATTGTTTAGGGGGTTTTGTAGTATGTATGGGGTTGTGTTCAGTGTAGGTGTTTAGGAAAGTCTATGGTTGCCTGGTTTGGTTCTCAATCAGAGACAGCTGTTTATTGTTGTCTCTGATTGGGAGCCATATTTAAGGCAGCCATAGGCTTTAGGTGTTTGTGGGTAATTGTCTATGTTGAACGTTTGTAGCTTGTGTATGCACTAACGTTTGTAGCTTCACGGTCGTTTGTTGTTTTGTTTTGTAAAAGTGTTCGTTTCGTGTTTCGTCATCTCTAATAAAAGAAGATGTCCTCATATCCCGCTGCGCCTTGGTCCGCTTATTATGACGATCGTGACAAACCAGGCAGGTGCGACACGAAAGTCAGAAATAGCGATATAAAAAATGCCTTACCTTTGATGATCTTCTTCTGTTGGCACTCCAAAAGGTCCCAGTTACACGACAAATGGTCCTTTTGTTTGATAATGTCCTTCTTTATATCCATAAAAACTCAGTTTAGCTGGCATGCTTCAGTCAATAATCCACCCAGTTTCCTTCCATCAAAATGCATAAAAAATGAATCCCAAACGTTACTAATAAACTTTTCCAAACAAGTCAAACAACGTTTATAATCAAACATTAGGTACCCCAATACGTAAATAAACGATCAATAATTTGATCAGATAAGTTGGCTAATGTTGCTCAACATTTCTTTGGCTATCTAACAGAGAATTTGATCCAGCTAGCAAGATACTTAAAAATGCTAATACTTGTTCCACCATACTTTCTCCCTCACCTCAAACTTTCCAAATGCCATCCCCACCAAACTTCTCATCCCCGTCTCCGTGGTCAGGCTTCTCACCTAACGTTACCTTTACTTCCCAGAACACGCACTGATGCTGTAGTAAATTGGTTGTCTCTTCTTTCTTCAGTCACGTGCAGCGCTGCATTCTGTTGTTATGTAAATGATTGGCTGAGCCTTGGATATAGGCAGTATTGCTCCAAACGCGCATCACTCATTCGCTTACAACCAGTAGTCTACACGAATCACGTGGATCACCTATTTTGGATTCTAAATGGCGAATTTCGCCGAAAGGTGACTAGTTTGTATCCCTGACTCAGACGAGAGTGCTCTGAAATCGATAGATTTCCAGAGCGAATTTACCAGCTAGCCAGAGTGAATTTACAAGATACATCTATCGACAGTTGTCGCAGTGACATCATAAACATTCTATTGAAATAGTTACTTGCATAGTGGAGTATTTTGTTTAGACATGTAGCTAGCTAGCTAAACAATGAACCATAGTCCCAACTCATAGCGTTACTACCCTGCATGAATCTGCAGATAGCTAACCAAACAGGTTCAATGTTAGCTAGCTAACATTAGGCTATAACTTGAAATTAAAAATACTTTCTGAAAATTTAGCTAGCTAGACTATCTTACCCTTATACATGGATGGACGCTTCTCCCTCTCTGTCATGGAGGCCATGGTTGCCCTTAGTTTGAATATGGAATCCGGAGACAGGTGTTTTATACAACAGACATCTGTGTTTTCTCTTTTCGACTCCATCTGCATATTTGCAATCAAACGCCAGAATCTTCTCCATCTCCTTAGCTATTATACTCTAATTCCACAGATTTTAAAACTCAGTCCTCCAGAAAGTGGAGAGCAACACTTATGCAGTTCTACTACGTGATATCTTTCAAAAAAGTTGCATTAGAAAGGATTACCTACACATACTGACCAGCTCATGTTATAGACAGAGTACATGGCATGCTACATGACAGACCAATCCGAACTCATCTCTCGGCATGTCCAGCCCACTCATTATCTCAGCCAATCATGGCTAGCGGGAAGGTTCCTGCCTTTTTCTGTAGTTAAACCAACTAGGCTCCTAATTTAACAATTGTATTCGTATTTACAGATGGCATACAAGTTTGTTATTAAGGCACATGGAAGTTCACATGTTCCGGAAGGCATTTCTGCCAAAAAACACATTTATATATATTTTTTTAACGTTTACGTTCAAATGGCTCTCCTGTGAAGTAGTGATGCGCGACATATGCCTAGTTTCCTGAAACGAGCCACATATAGCCGTCTCTTTCTCTAGCAAGTGTCTGGGATTAGGGCCTGGTCCGAAATGAGCAGTATGTCCTGTGCCGCCGACTCATTGAAGTAGAAATCTTCATCCAAGTCGAGGTTAGTGATTGCTGTTCTGATGTCCAGAAGCCCTTTTCACTCATAGGAAACGACGGTGGAAACATTACAAAGCATAATTGGTTACGAGGCCGTAATAAAGTCAAGCGCCATTCTCATTTAATCTTTTCTTGATTCCTCTCAACCTTTCTCCTCGAGGACAAAAAGAAAACCCACCCATGCCTTTCTTGCACTTTTCTTAATAGCACTGACTTTGCTAATAGCGAAAAAAGTTTGACTTACTATGACTGTGATATGTGGTTGTCTATACATTGAGATTAATGCACTAACTTGTAAGTCGCTCTCGATAAGAGTGTCTGCTAAATTACTAAAATGTCAAATGTTTTTAAAACGCATTGGAGAAGGCCAGAGTGGAGGGACGTTGGACCTTCTTCTCCAATCTGTTTGGGAAGGAGGTAAGGCGATAGGACGCAAGGAATTGCGGAAAGACTCATTGAGATAGGGTCATGTAGGAAGTAAGAACTATCTACTCCCATTTCTTTCATCTTTCACCATTCACCATCTCTTAACTTGAAAGAATGATTATTATAGCATCGTCACCCTAGATAAGCACATACAGTTGAAGTCGGAAGTTTACATACACCTTAGCCAAATACATTTAAACTCCATTTTTCACAATACCTGACATTTAATCCTCGTTAACATTCCCTGTCTTAGGTCAGTTAGGATCACCACTTTATTGTAAGAATGTGAAATGTCAGAATAATAGTAGAGAGAATGATTTATTTCAGCTTTTATTTCTTTCATCACATTCAAAGTGGGTCAGAAGTTTACATACACTCAATTAGTATTTGGTAGCATTGCCTTTAAATTGTTTAACTTGGGTCAAACGTTTTGGGTAGCCTTCCACAATCTTCCCACAATAAGTTGGGTGAATTTGGGCCCATTCCTTCTGACAGAGCTGGTGTAACTGAGTCAGGTTTGTAGGCCTCCTTGCTCGCACACGCTTTTTCAGTTCTGCCCAAAAATGTTCTATAGGATTGAGGTCAGGGCTTTGTGATGGCCACTCCAATACCTTGACTTTGTTGTCCTTAAGCCATTTTGCCACAACTTTGGAAGTATGCTTGGGGTCATTGTCCATTTGGAAGACCCATTTACGACCGATCTTTAACTTCCTGACTGATGTCTTGAGATGTTGCTTCAATATATCCACATACTTTTCCTCCCTCATGATGCTATCTATTTTGTGAAGTGCACCAGTCCCTCCTGCAGCAAAGCACCCTCACAGCATGATGCTGCCACCCCCATGCTTCCCGGTTGGGATGATGTTCTTCGGCTTGCATGCCTCCCCCTTTTTCCTCCAAACATAACGATGGTCATTATGGCCAAACAGTTCTATTTATGTTTCATCAGACCAGAGGACATTTCTCCAAAAAGTACGATCTTTGTCCCCATGTGCAGTTGCAAACCGTAGTCTGTCTTTTTCATGGCGGTTTTGGAGCAGTGGCTTCTTCCTTGCTGATCGGCCTTTCAGGTTATGTCGATATAGGACTCGTTTTACTGTGGATATATATACTTTTGTACCTGTTTCCTCCAGCATCTTCACAAGGTCCTTTGCTGTTGTTCTGGGATTAATTTGCACTTTTCGCACCAAAGTACATTAATATCTTGGAGACAGAAAGTGTCTCCTTCCTGAGCGGTATGACGGCTGTGTGGTCCCATGGTGTTTATACTTGCGTACTATTGTTTGTACAGATGAACGTGGTACCTGCAGGCATTTGGTAATTGCTCCCAAGGATTGAACCAGACTTGTGGAGTTCTACAATTATTTTTCTGATGCCTTGGCAGATTCTTTTAGATTTTCCCATGATGTCAAGCAAAGAGGCACTGAGTTTGAAGGTAGGCCTTGAAATACATCCACAGGTACACCTCCAATTGACTCAAATGATGTCAATTATCAGAAGCTTCTAAAGCCATGACATAATTTTCTGGAATTTTCCAAGCTGTTTAAAGGCACAGTCAATTTAGTGTATGTTAACTTCTGACCCACTGGAATTGTGGTACAGTCAATTATAAGTGAAATAATCTGTCTGTAAACAATTGTTGGAAATATTACTTGTGTCATGCACAAAGTAGATGTCCTAACCAACTTGCCAAAACTATAGTTTGTTAACAAGAAATTTGTGGAGTGGTTGAAAAACTAGTTTTAATGACTTCCTAAGCGTATGTAAACTTCCGACTTCAACTGTATCTATGGCTGTGACTGTTTGCAATGTATTTTACATTTCTCTCTCTCTCTCTCTCTCTCTCTCTCTCTCTCTCTCTCTCTCTCTCTCTCTCTCTCTCTCTCTCTCTCTCTCCCTCCCTCCCTCCCTCTCTCTCTCTCTCTCTCTCTCTCTCTCTCTCTCTCTCTCTCTCTCTCTTTCTTTCTTTCTTTCTTTCTTTCTTTCTTTCTTTTCTAACCCTAACACCAGGTATCCTGGAGTGGCCATTCTGGACCAAACTGGTGGTGGTGGCCATCGGCTTCACTGGCGGCCTGGTCTTCATGTACATCCAGTGTAAAGTCTACATCCAGCTGTGGCGAAGACTCAAGGCCTACAACCGGGTGATCTACGTCCAGAATCGCCCGGAGACGTGTAAAAAGCAGATGTTGGAGAAGCCTCCCCTCATGGAGCCCAATGTGGAGCACAAGGAGGCTCTGGCCCCCACCCAGTCAGACACAAACTCCTCCCAGTACACAGAGACAGAAGACTACAGTATGGAAGTGCTCCATGTCTGACCCACATATACACACATACAGGGACACACCATGTCTGACCCACATATACACACATACTATACACACATACAGGGACACACCATGTCTGACCCACATACAAGGCATTCAGAAAGTATTCAGATACCTTGACTTTTTCCAAAAGGTTTTACTTTACAGCCTTATTCTAAAATGGATTAAATTGATTTTCCCCCTCATCAATCTACACACAATACCAGATAATGACAAAGCAAAATTAGGTTTTTAGACATTGTTGCAAATGTATATAAAAAACTGAAATATCACATTTACATAAGTATTCAGACCCTTTACTCAGTACTTTGTTGATGTACCTTTTGCAGTGATTACAGCCTTGAGTCTTGTTGGGTATGACGCTACAAGCTTGACACACCTGTATTTGGGGAGTTTATACCCTTCCTCTCTGCAGATTCTCTCAAGCTCTATCAGGTTGGATAGGGAGCGTCGCTGCACAGCTATTTTCAGGTCTCTCCAGAGATGTTTGATCGGGTTGAAGTACGGGCTCTGGCTGGGCCACTCAATGATATTAAGAGACTTGTCCCGAAGCCACTCCTGCGTTGTCTTGGCTGTGTGCTTAGGGTTGTTGTCCTTCGCCCCAGTCTGAGGTCCTGACCGCTCTGCAGCAGGTTTTCATGAAGGATATCTCTGTACTTTGCTCCGTTCATCTTTCCCTCAATCCTGACGGGTCTCCCTGTCCCTGCCGCTGAAAAACATCCCCACAGCCTGATGCTGCCATCACCATGCTTCACCATAGGGATGGTGCCAGGTTTCCTCAAGAGTCCAATCTTGGTTTCATGTGCCTTTTACTGAGGAGTGGCTTCCGTCTGGCCACTCTACCATAAAGGCCTGATTGGTGGAGTGCTGCAGAGATGGTTGTCCTTCTGGAAGGTTCTCCCATCTCCACAGAGGAAATCTAGAGCTCTGTCAGAGTGACCATCGGGTTCTTGTTCACCTCCCTGACCAAGGCTCTTCTCCCCCGATTGCTCAGTTTGGCCGGGCAGCCAGCTCTAGGAAGAGTCTTGGTGGATCCAAACTTCTTCCATTTAAGAATGATGGAGGCCACTGTGTTCTTGGGGACCTTCAATGCTCCAGACATTTTTTGGTACCCTCCCCAGATCTATGCCTAGTCACAATCCTGTCTCGGAACTCTACGGACATTTCCTTCGAACTCATGGCTTGGTTTTTGCTCTGACATGCACTGTCAACTCTGTGTCCTTTAATAAACCGGTTATTGGACTTTCCAAATCATGTCCAATCAATTGCATTTACCACAAGTGGCTCCATTCAAGTTGTATAGACATCTCAAGGATGATCAATAAATTTGCTAACATTTCTAAAAACCTATTTTCACTTTGCCATTATGGGGTATTGTGTGTAGATTGATAAGGATAAAAATTCCTTTAATTTATTTACTATCTCATCTCTGTACCCAACACATGCAATTATCTGTAAGGTCTCTGTCTAGCAGTGCATTTCAAACACAGATTCAACCACAAAGACCAGGGAGGTTTTCTAATGCCTCGCAAAGAAGGGCACCAATTGGTCATTTAAAAAAAATAAAAGCAGACATTGAATATCCCTTTGAGCATGGTGAAGTTATGAATTACACTTTTTATGGTGTATCAATACACCCAGTCACTAAGAAGTTAAAGGCGTCCTTTCTAACTCAGTTGCCTGAGAGGAAGGAAACCGCTCAGGGATTTCACCATGAGGCCAATGGTGACTTTAAAAAAAAAAAAAGAGTTTAATGGCTATGACAGGAGAAAACTGAGGATGGATCAACAACATTGTAGTTTACTCCACAATACTTACCTGATTGACAGAGCAAAAAGAAAGAAGCCTGTATAGTATAAAAAATATTCCATAACATCCATCCTGTTTGCAACAAGGCACTAACTAAAGTAATATTGCAGAAAATGTGGCAGAGCAATTAACTTTTTGTCCTGAATTCAAAATGTTATGTTTGGGGCAATTCCAATACAACACATTACTGAGTACCACTCATATTTTCAAGCATAGTGGTGGCTGCATCATGTTATGGGTATTCTTGTTATCGTTAAGGATGGGGAGTTTTACAGGATAAAAAAGCAATGGAATGGAGATAAGCACAGGCAAAATCCTAGAGAAAAACCTGGGATACTCTGCTTTCCACCAGACACTGGGAGATGAATTCACCTTTCAGCAGGACAATAACCTAAAACACAAGGCCAAACCTACACTGAAGTTGCTTACCAAGAAGACAGTGAATGTTCCTGAGTGGCTGAGTTACAGTTCTGACTTATATCCACTTTAAAATCTATGGCATGACCTGAAAATGGTTGTCTAGCAATGATCAACAACCAATTTGACAGAGCTTGATACATTTTTTAAATAGAAATGGGCAAATGTTGCACAATCCAGATGTGGAAAGCTCTTAGAGACTTACATAGAAAGACTCACAGCTGTAATCACTGCCAAAGGTGCTTCTACAAAGTATTGACTCAGGGGTGTGAATACTTATGTAAATAAGAGATTTCTGTATTTCATGTTTTTGCTTTGTCATAATGGGGTATTGTGTAGATGGGCGAGAAAAAACATATTTAATGCATTATGAATTCAGGCTGTAACAAAATGTGGAATAAGTCAAGAGGTATGAATACTGACACACAGGGACACACCATGTCTGACCTACGTATACACATGAAAAGGGACACATCATGTCTGACCAACGTATATAAACACACACATGAACGCCACAGGAGGATGGTGGCACCTTAATTGGGGAGGACAGACTCGTGGTAATGGCTGAAGTAGAATCATTTGAATGGTATCAAATACAGCAAACACATAGATTGATGCCATTCCATTCGCTCCGTTCCAGCCATTATTATGAGCCGTCCTCCCCTCAGCAGCCTCCACTGATCCACGCACAGAGTGAAACACACATACACGCAGATATACAAAAGACTATAGTATGGATGTTCTCCTGAGGTGTGACCGTCCCACCCTGACCCCACCGTCTCCACACCGTCTGAGACCATCCTTCTTTCTCCCAGGACTTTCTCCACTGGGGCCCGATGAGCCCATAGACACCTCTATATATATATATATATATATATATATATATATATATATATATATATATATATATATATATACATACACACACACACACACACACACACACACACACACACACACACACACACACACACACACACACACACACACACACACACACACACAGAGTCAGATGAACTCACTCTGCTTCAGAGGTTTCAGTGTTTCTGTTTCGTTGTTTGTTTGTTAGCTTGTATGTTTGGTTTATTGGTTGTACTTCCTGTGAGTCGTGGGCTAAAGCGCCGCCGGATCTCTGGAACATTCTAGAACACTTTGGAACATTCTGGAACATTGAACATTCCAACTACTGCCACCATACCGCTGACAGCAGAGAGCCCGCTAAGGCCTACATGCCCGCCCCTCTGGGTTTGGGTCTGTACTGGTCTGGACCAGATCAGACCGGATCGGACTGGATTGTATCGGATCTGACCATGCATTGAAGCACTTTTTAGTTCCCACCAACATCCCTCTCAACCCTTTTCTCTTTTAATATAAGTCAAGTTCTTTATAGTATATCCCAGCAAACAGAGGACATCTCTAGGACATTAAGCAATGTTCCCATTAGGTTCTTTTTAGGGTTTCAGCAAGACCTTATCCATAAGGGGACATCAGTGCAGGTCCCGGTTTGGTCGCAGTGTAATGTTATAATAGTTTTTTTTTTTATGTCCACTAGGGAACTTTATGAACAGGTTCTGGCAACCGGGAACTAAACAAAACCTCCACAGGACCATGACGCAATGTCTTGACGACCATTTCGTGATGTTCCCGGGAAGTCCTAAGGACACATTTTTGTTTGCAGTGTAAGTGTGGGAAATTATACAGAAACAAACAGGAAGATTTGTGGAAAAATCTTTTGTTTTACATTTGACATTTCTGTCCAACACACAGACACATACACACCTGCCCTCCCTTGGATGACAAAAAAGGAATCGAGAAAAGCAATGAATGATGGAGGAAATGGAATTTTGCCAAAATGATCGTTTCCCTTTTCATCTAGAAAAACAAACACTGAAAGTCATTGCTATATATGGCCTACTGGTTATTCAAGCTCTGGGGTTTTTACATCTTGTTTGGGTTGGGTTGGTACAATATTGATACAACGTTGATACAACCAAAACACAACGTTGGGATAACATCAGATCCAGCCATCCACCTGACATTACCTCCTTCTACCATTGGAACTCTTTAAAGGCTCTGAGAAGAATGTAACGTTTTTAAAACCATTTTCTACCAACCATTCAGTCACAGGAAATTGCTAGATAATCTCCCATGTCTGTCATCATCTTAACATGACCTTTGGAAAACCAACCAATCAGTCATGTTTTTTCTATTGTGTGAATTATACAGTACTTCTGGTATTCCATGTGCAGTTTTGAATAATAATCTGTTGTTAATTATGTTGGTGTAATTCTGGGTTTTATGATGCCTTGAGGAAGCTACAGCTTGCTATATTTAGACTGTTATCTCATCCTGTCATCCTCCTCTCCTCTCTTCTCAAGGCAGTTTATAGTGGGCCAATTGACTTCTCTGATTACACTGATAATGATAATGTAGATGGATAATGCAGATGGCATTATTAAAATCCTCATTTACATAAGATTATATTAATTTGATCACTGTCTGTTTATTTTCCTCCAATGAGAGGTCCAGAGGCAGAAGGCATGGAGTACAGGGCCTATTATTATGAGACACCCAATCACCATCATCTACCATCCCCTGACCAGCTCCCTCAACTCAAGCCATGAACTGACCCTCTCTATCTTCAGAGGATACAGCTTTCAAAAACATGGCCTCTACTGGTTGACCTGGCCTCTACTGGTTGACCTGTCCTCGACTGGTTGACCAGGCCTCTATTGGTTGACCTGGCCTCTATTGTTTACCTGGCCTCTACTGGTTTACCTGCCATGGTATATTGCTTGTTTGTTTTTCGCTCTATGATTCTATGAAAAGAGCTATAGAAATGTAATAAATGATTATTAATGCGGATCCTATTTTTACTATGGTGATGAGTGTGGGTGGGTTATACTGTAGCCTAGTTGTACACATACAGTCAGTTATTGAGACTCCAGTGTGAGAGAGAGACAAACACCTGATACAGAGACCTGCAACACAACATAAAGTTTTTCAGTCGAGCTAAAGTCTCTATTGCACAGTCAAACAACCTTCCCTTTCTAAGTTACAATGATCAGTCCCTAACCCACCTGTTGTTTCACTAATCATTATTTGATTTAACTTGATGCATCGTTCTTTCTCACATCTGGCATAATGAGGCTTTGATTAGACACATTTATACATTTTTCGATTACATTTTTCCTAAAGTAATGTCTGATGCTTCTCTCCAGTAAAGTTGCCATATGTTGACAATAGAGACACTTGTTTCACAGAGCCAAAACCTTATGTTGTCATCAATGATATCAGGCAAATGTAACTTGGTAAGAGTCTAATATAGTGTCAAATTCAATCTGCGCAGAAATGCAAGAACATGATTTCTTGACTTAATTACAATACTAAAATCTAAATGCTGAGCAGTGACAGAACATGGACGTGTACTATTGGAACTGTCAGCAGAGCAGTTTGGCGGTGAGGAGCTGACTGGGTCACCATCTAGTGTTTGGAGTAGGGAAGTGCAGTCTGAACACGGGTGTTGTGGTTTCCTCAAGGTAACACTGTGTTTTGGGCTTACAGTCTGTTGTAAGTGCTTTTGTATCTGTGGGAGAACAGCAATGCCAGGGTCCTCTCTGGCCTTTTACAACCATTCCAGCAAACACACATTTTTATCAACAGTGTATTTTATACTAGTGTATACATACACACGACAACAACAGAGGTCCAACCATGACACTTGTACAATGACGACAAACAAAACCAAAATCAGCATTGTTCTTTCAACATCTGATTTCCTGTAATGTAAAGCCCCAATTGTATTCTGGGATTTGGTGTCTTAATTTGTATAAAAGTTGGGATTAGAGTTGTGAGTGACAGGTGGCAGGTAGCATAGCGGCTAGAGCGTAGAGCGTTCGAATACCTGAGCCAACAAGGTGAAAAATCTGTCTGTGTCCTTGAGCAAGGCACTTAACCCTAATTTGCTCCAGGGGCGCTGTACTACTATGGCTGACCCTGTAAAACAACACATTTCACTTCACCTATCTGGTGTATGACAATGAAACATGTTTTTTTGTATTTGAGAATCATGTTTGGTTATAAGGGCCTCATGCTTTCTCAGAACCACACACAGATATGTATTAATACAAATTATTATTGTATTATACAGCTGTGTTCACACAGCCCTCTGTACGGTGTACATTTTAGGACACCCTCACACAGTCCCAATGTACGATGTACATTTTAGGACACACAGTCCCCAAGATGCTCTTTACGATAAGACAGAAAAAGTGCAATTACCTTAGCTGACCTGGTCAATTCTCTAGTACTGTCGCTCTCATCCAGAGGTTGACTCTCTGGAGACATGATGATTATTTCTACATTTTCTGTGTTGTATTTATTTATTTTTAAGAAAAATATTTGTTTGCATCAAAAGAGACCCCTTCAAATTGTGATTTTATTCAACTAATACTAGCAGTACCCAATTCCAGTTGAGCTTTCCCCCTGGAAACCAATTCCACCTCTGTGTGTTCTCCTGTACATTACTTTTTCACACTGTCTTAGTTATTGTTGGATTCAAGACTCTTTGAAAGGGAGTGGTAATACACTGAGGCCAGGCTTAAAGTAAACCACACTGCGCTTGGCTTTTAAAGGTAATTTACTCTTAAGTCAACGTCTATAGTTCTACCCTCTATAAGTTATTCAACCTGCATTTATAACCACTGCTTTTACCTGATCAATACAATGGATTCAAATGATACATCCGTTTATTTTAGTCAGAGAATTATTGAGATTTTCAAATATTAACATTTACATGATTGATAAATTAATTGAAATTATAGATGTTTGATGATGTATAGCTGGCTCCTATAATTCTCTCTTTGAGAGAACATACCTGTTGACTTGTTGATGTTGACCTTTCATGTTTCACCTCAGACCATTATGTACAGGGCTTTGCTTAGCTATTTGATGAGAACAGTTTTTACTGCCAAGCTCTATAATAACTTTGTAACGGCGGCCCTCCATTTTTCCCAGCATTTGCACAATTCTGGCAACTTTCCCCAAATTCCAACCTTTTCCAGATGTCCCGGTTGGAATATTCACAGATTTCTGGAAAACCTGACCATTTTGGGAAAGTTCCTGGAATATTGAAACCCCTAAACCATACTGTGTAACATTACTCTGGCAGAGGTCTGTCTGTTTATTCAGTCATTTAACATGTAAGAGAACACACATTTCTCCTGCAGAACAGATGTAACTTAAACAGCCATTCCATAAGGAAAGCCGTTCCGTGCCCCATCATCAAAATAATAACCCTTGTGCTGAGAAAGTGTTACTTGCATAAAACTACAGTGCTTTACTACTGACTCGACTTGAACATACGACTGTTTCCCTCCTTCATATATCATTCCACATGTTTGTCTGTGAGTTTACCTTTGAATAGTAACTGTGTAGAATTTTGTTAAGAAAAAAATTACTTATGTTTTAAAAAATAAATATTGATGTGTTTTGATTTGTTTCATTTCCCATGTTTGAATAAAGTATGTAGATTGAAAAACCAACCAAATAAAAATGAAAACCTTTAAACGGTTTGCTATTATGAATACCGGAATGTCTTCTTTCATTTTAGCTAGTGAATATGCGTCTCATATACTTTCATTGTCACCAACAGTTTTTCAATACTATAAGGAGAAATAGAAAAGCACATTTTGAGAATTTTTATTTGACATTTGAATTGTACAACAATGATGATTCACTTTCTGTTTGTAAAAATCGCTGGCAAAAAAAGTTGAATTGCATCATGCTTATCATAGCACAATATACATACAGCACTGTATGTAAGAAACAACACCATAAATCACTGTTCACAATATCTCCCTCCATCACTCCCTCGCTCTCATCCTTCCTCTCACCCTCCTCAATCCCTCTCTCAGACAGCCACACTGTTAGGGATGCGGTCAGGAGAGAAGTAGTAGTAGGGTAGTTTCTTGCCTTCGTTGCGGATCTTGATGACACTGCTGATCTCTGCCAGTCTCTTCCTGAACGATTCCATGGCCTCCTTCACAGGCTTCTCTATGAAGTGCTCATCTGGGTACATCCCCAGGAACAGCTGGGGGGGGGGGGGGGGGGGGTAAGAAAGTAGAGAGAGAGAGAGAGAGAGAGAGAGAGAGAGAGAGAGAGAGAGAGAGAGAGAGAGAGAGAGAGAGAGAGAGAGAGAGAGAGAGAGAGAGAGAGAGAGAGAGAGAGAGAGAGAGAGAGAGAGAGAGACACACACAGAGGTTGGAGGGCTTTCTTTAACATTCAGAATAAAAGCAGACAAACGTGTGTGTGTGTGCATGCGTGTTTTATGTGCATGTGTGTGTGTTGTGTGTGCGTGTTGTGTGTTTACTTCATTCTCCTGGAACTGACTAAGGGCCCAGACAGCCCCTAGGTGCCAGCAGGACCGGCCGCGGTCAGGGAGACTCTCGATGATGAACTTCACATCTACCACCCCCTTCTGTGTGGGAGGGGGCTTCCGCATGGTGGGGGGCGAGTTGGGGATCCACGAGCACCAGTCATACTGAAATACACAGAGTAGGCAGACATTAACATCTAAGGGAAGCTAGGTGGTGCTCTCGTATGGTGACACAGTGGATTGTGCAGTCAGATGGAACAGAGTAAATAATCGTTTTAACATCATAGATGTAGCCGGTGGTAATTTGTGGAATAGATACCGTCTGGAATGCGGTTTTAACCAATCAGCATTCAGTATTAGACCCACCTGTTGTATAATGTGGACAAATTGTCCAAAGCCTACCTGACCAAATAGCCTACCTGAGCAAATCATACCCGTCTAAAGCCTACCTTACAAAATCTAACCAAGGCTTGGATTCAATCAGATCGAGCATTGACCAGCCTTAACCAGCATTGGCCGACATCTGTATAACAGATGTTTTGGCGGTGTTGGAGGTAACAGCGGTATGAGCTGACATATCAGTGAGCGGCTGCTCTTGTGTGTCACAAACCACTTCCTTATTAACCCTACTGCGTTAGAAGTTACAAACCACTCCCTTATGATTCCTACTGCGTTAGAAGTTACAAACCACTTCCTTATGATCCCTACTGCGTTAGAAGTTACAAACCACTCCCTTATTAACCCTACTGCGTTAGAAGTTACAAACCACTCCCTTATGATTCCTACTGCGTTAGAAGTTACAAACCACTTCCTTATGATTCCTACTGCGTTAGAAGTTACAAACCACTCCCTTATGATTCCTACTGGGTTAGAAGTTACAAACCACTTCCTTATTAACCCTACTGCGTTAGAAGTTACAAACCACTTCCTTATTAACCCTACTGCGTTAGAAGTTACAAACCACTCCCTTATGATTCCTACTGCGTTAGAAGTTACAAACCACTCCCTTATGATTCCTACTGCGTTAGAAGTTACAAACCACTTCCTTATGATTCCTACTGGGTTAGAAGTTACAAACCACTTCCTTATTAACCCTACTGCGTTAGAAGTTACAAACCACTTCCTTATTAACCCTACTGCGTTAGAAGTTACAAACCACTCCCTTATGATTCCTACTGGGTTAGAAGTTACAAACCACTTCCTTATTAACCCTACTGCGTTAGAAGTTACAAACCACTTCCTTATGATCCCTACTGCGTTAGAAGTTACAAACCACTCCCTTATGATTCCTACTGGGTTAGAAGTTACAAACCACTCCCTTATGATTCCTACTGCGTTAGAAGTTACAAACCACTCCCTTATTAACCCTACTGGGTTAGAAGTTACAAACCACTCCCTTATGATTCCTACTGGGTTAGAAGTTACAAACCACTTCCTTATTAACCCTACTGCGTTAGAAGTTACAAACCACTCCCTTATTAACCCTACTGGGTTAGAAGTTATAAACCACTCCCTTATGATTCCTACTGGGTTAGAAGTTACAAACCACTTCCTTATGATCCCTACTGGGTTAGAAGTTACAAACCACTTCCTTATTAACCCTACTGCGTTAGAAGTTACAAACCACTCCCTTATTAACCCTACTGGGTTAGAAGTTACAAACCACTCCCTTATGATTCCTACTGGGTTAGAAGTTACAAACCACTTCCTTATGATCCCTACTGGGTTAGAAGTTACAAACCACTTCCTTATTAACCCTACTGCGTTAGAAGTTACAAACCACTCCCTTATGATTCCTACTGGGTTAGAAGTTACAAACCACTTCCTTATTAACCCTACTGCATTAGAAGTTACAAACCACTCCCTTATGATTCCTACTGCGTTAGAAGTTACAAACCACTCCCTTATGATTCCTACTGCGTTAGAAGTTACAAACCACTTCCTTATGATCCCTACTGCGTTAGAAGTTACAAACCACTCCCTTATTAACCCTACTGCGTTAGAAGTTACAAACCACTCCCTTATTATCCCTACTGGGTTAGAAGTTACAAACCACTTCCTTATGATTCCTACTGCGTTAGAAGTTACAAACCACTTCCTTATTAACCCTACTGCGTTAGAAGTTACAAACCACTTCCTTATTAACCCTACTGCATTAGAAGTTACAAACCACTCCCTTATGATTCCTACTGCGTTAGAAGTTACAAACCACTCCCTTATGATTCCTACTGCGTTAGAAGTTACAAACCACTCCCTTATGATTCCTACTGCGTTAGAAGTTACAAACCACTCCCTTATTAACCCTACTGCATTAGAAGTTACAAACCACTTCCTTATGATCCCTACTGGGTTAGAAGTTACAAACCACTTCCTTATTAACCCTACTGCGTTAGAAGTTACAAACCACTCCCTTATGATTCCTACTGGGTTAGAAGTTACAAACCACTTCCTTATTAACCCTACTGCATTAGAAGTTACAAACCACTCCCTTATGATTCCTACTGCGTTAGAAGTTACAAACCACTCCCTTATGATTCCTACTGCGTTAGAAGTTACAAACCACTTCCTTATGATCCCTACTGCGTTAGAAGTTACAAACCACTCCCTTATTAACCCTACTGCGTTAGAAGTTACAAACCACTCCCTTATTATCCCTACTGGGTTAGAAGTTACAAACCACTTCCTTATGATTCCTACTGCGTTAGAAGTTACAAACCACTTCCTTATTAACCCTACTGCGTTAGAAGTTACAAACCACTTCCTTATTAACCCTACTGCGTTAGAAGTTACAAACCACTTCCTTATTAACCCTACTGCGTTAGAAGTTACAAACCACTTCCTTATTAACCCTACTGCATTAGAAGTTACAAACCACTCCCTTATGATTCCTACTGCGTTAGAAGTTACAAACCACTCCCTTATGATTCCTACTGCGTTAGAAGTTACAAACCACTCCCTTATGATTCCTACTGCGTTAGAAGTTACAAACCACTCCCTTATTAACCCTACTGCATTAGAAGTTACAAACCACTCCCTTATGATCCCTACTGCGTTAGAAGTTACAAACCACTTCCTTATTAACCCTACTGCGTTAGAAGTTACAAACCACTCCCTTATGATCCCTACTGCGTTAGAAGTTACAAACCACTCCCTTATTAACCCTACTGGGTTAGAAGTTACAAACCACTCCCTTATGATTCCTACTGGGTTAGAAGTTACAAACCACTTCCTTATTAACCCTACTGCGTTAGAAGTTACAAACCACTTCCTTATTAACCCTACTGCGTTAGAAGTTACAAACCACTCCCTTATGATTCCTACTGGGTTAGAAGTTACAAACCACTTCCTTATTAACCCTACTGTGTTAGAAGTTACAAACCACTTCCTTATGATCCCTACTGCATTAGAAGTTACAAACCACTTCCTTATTAACCCTACTGCGTTAGAAGTTACAAACCACTCCCTTATGATTCCTACTGGGTTAGAAGTTACAAACCACTTCCTTATGATCCCTACTGCGTTAGAAGTTACAAACCACTTCCTTATGATTCCTACTGGGTTAGAAGTTACAAACCACTTCCTTATGATCCCTACTGCGTTAGAAGTTACAAACCACTTCCTTATGATCCCTACTGGGTTAGAAGTTACAAACCACTTCCTTATTAACCCTACTGCGTTAGAAGTTACAAACCACTCCCTTATGATCCCTACTGGGTTAGAAGTTACAAACCACTTCTTTATGATTCCTACTGGGTTAGAAGTTACAAACCACTTCCTTATTAACCCTACTGCGTTAGAAGTTACAAACCACTTCCTTATTAACCCTACTGCGTTAGAAGTTACAAACCACTTCCTTATTAACCCTACTGCGTTAGAAGTTACAAACCACTTCCTTATTAACCCTACTGCGTTAGAAGTTACAAACCACTTCCTTATTAACCCTACTGCGTTAGAAGTTACAAACCACTTCCTTATGATTCCTACTGGGTTAGAAGTTACAAACCACTTCCTTATTAACCCTACTGCGTTAGAAGTTACAAACCACTTCCTTATGATTCCTACTGCGTTAGAAGTTACAAACCACTCCCTTATGATTCCTACTGGGTTAGAAGTTACAAACCACTCCCTTATGATTCCTACTGGGTTAGAAGTTACAAACCACTTCCTTATGATTCCTACTGGGTTAGAAGTTACAAACCACTTCCTTATTAACCCTACTGCGTTAGAAGTTACAAACCACTTCCTTATTAACCCTACTGCGTTAGAAGTTACAAACCACTTCCTTATTAACCCTACTGCGTTAGAAGTTACAAACCACTTCCTTATTAACCCTACTGCGTTAGAAGTTACAAACCACTTCCTTATTAACCCTACTGCGTTAGAAGTTACAAACCACTTCCTTATGATCCCTACTGCGTTAGAAGTTACAAACCACTTCCTTATTAACCCTACTGCGTTAGAAGTTACAAACCACTTCCTTATTAACCCTACTGGGTTAGAAGTTACAAACCACTCCCTTATGATTCCTACTGCGTTAGAAGTTCAAAAACCGTCACTAGAAAGTGTAACCTCTATCAATGTTAGACATCATTATTAAGCTAATGCATGTTTTCATGTTAATTTGGATGGGGGGATTTATGCCTATCAATCTAATTTGAGTGTTTGAATTTGTAACGTGGTTGCATACACTTTTAACGCAGCTGCATGGAATTATAGTCAAGTGTGGTTTCACTGCATCCAACGCCACTGTCCTTGATAAGGTAACGCAGTGAGCCGCTTGTAGATTTCACAGCTCTAATGCTGTTCCACCTCCAACACCATTTTTTACATCAACATTTTAGTAATTTAGCAGACCTACAGTCAGACCGCCAAAACAACGCTATGCAGATGTCAATCTGATTGAATCTAGCCCTAAATGTTACCTGTCCGAAGTTGACAGCAGCATGGTGAGCAGAGGCAGTGAAGATGATGACAGTCAGGTACTCTGTGAGATCCTCACGTGTCTTCAGGGATTTGGGAAACTCTGCAGAAAAAGTTTCCATATAATCCAATCTAATGTTATTTGTCACATGCTTCATAAACAACAGGTGAATACCAACAGTGAAATGCTTACTTACGGGTCTTTTTCCAACAATGCAGAGTTAAATATAAAAAAAATATTGAAAATAGTGATATTGAATGACTCCTTGTCATTTTACTTATTTATTTTTAATTTAAACTTTATTTAACTAGGCAAGTCAGTTAAGAACAAATTCTTATTTACAATGACAGCCTACCCACGACGCTGGGCCAATTGTGCGCCGCCCTATGGGACTCCCAATCACGGCCGGTTGTGATACAGCCTGGATTCGAACCAGGGTCTGTAGTGATGCCTCAAGCACTGAGATACAGTGCCTTAGACCGCTGCGCCACTCGGGAGCCATAGAGTGCAGTGGTCAGCCCTTGCTTAACGCCAAGTTAAGTAAAAGGCGCAACACAGGATGTTTAACAAGTTTTTGGGCGCAACACAGGATGTTTATTTTGACACTTGTTCCATCAGTGAGCCACTAACCAGTCCCTGACAGAGAGGCTATTGGCCAACTCAAAAGTTAAGTACATGTCTGTATACAAGGGTGTCTGCATAGCTAAATATCGATAATGTTACTGTGTGGTCAGCTACGTCTTTCAACACAATCCAGAGAAATAAGAAGTATGTATTTGTATTGCAGATAACTCAAATATGTTAAAGCAGGCTATGCCATTGTAGTGTTTGTTGGTTATTATGTGTTTGTACCCACCACAGCAATCAAGGTCCTGCATCCCAAAGCTGCAGACATCTTTAACGAACGCCTGGATCTCCTCATCCTTCTGTACTGTGTTGTCACTGTCGTAGTAGATACACACCACGTCCCACACAAAACTAGGGTCAAAAGAAAATGTAGGCTTAGGGTTAGAATAATAGCTAGGGTTAGGGCTGATCAATGATGTGGACATGAAGCTAGGTTTAGGGTGAGGGCTGATCAATGATGTGGACATGAAGCTAGGTTTAGGGTGAGGGTTGATCAATGATGTGGACATGAAGCCAGGTTTAGGTTGAGGGTTGATCAATGATGTGGACATGAAGCCAGGTTTAGGGTGAGGGTTGATCAATGATGTGGACATGAAGCTAGGTTTAGGGTGAGGGTTGATCAATGATGTGGACATGAAGCCAGGTTTAGGGTGAGGGTTGATCAATGATGTGGACATGAAGCTAGGTTTAGGGTGAGGGCTGATCAATGATGTGGACATGAAGCTAGGTTTAGGGTGAGGGTTGATCAATGATGTGGACATGAAGCCAGGTTTAGGGTGAGGGTTGATCAATGATGTGGACATGAAGCTAGGTTTAGGGTGAGGGTTGATCAATGATGTGGACATGAAGCTAGGTTTAGGGTGAGGGTTGATCAATGATGTGGACATGAAGCCAGGTTTAGGGTGAGGGTTGATCAATGATGTGGACATGAAGCTAGGTTTAGGGTGAGGGCTGATCAATGATGTGGACATGAAGCCAGGTTTAGGGTGAGGGTTGATCAATGATGTGGACATGAAGATGGGTGAGGGTTGAGCCAGTGTATGGACATGAGCTAGGTTTAGGGTGAGGGTTGAGCCAGTGTGTGGACATGAAGCTAGGGTGAGGGTTGAGCCAGTGTGTGGACATGAAGCTAGGGTGAGGGTTAGCCACCGCCTTGCATCTCTTCCTGGTGATTGGTCTGGTCCCCCCCACACACACACACACCCCTATGACCTCTGACCTCTTGGTGGCATCCCAGACCCTGTTCCCGTCATCTCTGTAGTAGTAGTAGGGTAGGTCCTCAGGGCTGTCCACCCCGCGCGCCTTAATGGCATCAGGGAAACACAGAGATCTGAAGGTCAGTAACCTCATGGCCTTCTGGATCATCTCAACATGACCTCCACCTCCTGTACCGTTGGCCTGAGGAGAGACGGACACATTAACTGTACCGTTGGCCTGAGGAGAGACAGACACATTAACTGTACCGTTGGCCTGAGGAGAGACAGACACATTAACTGCACCGTTGGCCTGAGGAGAGACAGACACATTAATTGTACCGTTGGTCTGGGGAGAGACAGACACATTAACTGTACCGTTGGTCTGGGGAGAGACAGACACATTAACTGTACCGTTGGCCTGAGGAGAGACAGACACATTAACTGTACCGTTGGTCTGGGGAGAGACAGACACATTAACTGTACCGTTGGCCTGGGGAGAGACAGACACATTAACTGTACCGTTGGCCTGGGGAGAGACAGACACATTAACTGTACCGTTGGCCTGAGGAGAGACAGACACATAAACAGCACTGTTGATCTGGGGAGAGACAGACACATTAACTGTACTGTTGGCATGAGGAGAGACAGACACATTAACTGAATCTGTCTATGTCTCTGTCTCTCTCGCTCTCACTCTCAAACACACACACGTTCTCACCTTATCGAAGATGCCAAACTCACAGATGAGTTGCTCTCTGGCCTTGGTGTTGATGGCGATGGTGAAACGAATGTGAGGAAGGAGCAACTAGAGTAGGACAGACCATCAGTCAGTCAACCAGTCGATCAATCAATCAGTAAATATATAACTAACCTATCAATGAATCAACTATTCAGTCACATTAGCAGGAACAAAACTCAAGCACAGACTGACGTGTAGTTGGTGTACCTTATATGCAGGGTGTACAGCAGGAAGCTGTCTGAACATGGCCACTCCAAACACCTCCGAGACCAGGTGAGTCCTCAGAAGGTGTGTGACTGTCTGGTGGATGTGGAAGTCAGAGGAGCGGACCCAGATCTTAGCTAGCATCCAGTCATACTGACCATCACTGGGCAGGAAGATAGGGTTGTCCTTGCCTGGAGTCTGACCCAGCTAGGAGACAGAAAGGAGGAGGAGGAGGAAGAGAGGGAGAATGAGGAGGGGGAGGATGAAGGGGAGGAAGAGAGAGAGGAAGAACATGGCAGGAGGAGAGGAGAAGTATGTTTTACTAGATGATGAAGAAACATGTGATGTAAGCTTATGGATCGTTCCATCAATTCGGTGCCTTTCGAGAAGTGTAACGAACTTCTGACTTATTTTAACATTCTGTCATAAAGAGCACATGTTCAACTTGATAAAAAACACGTTTTCCCATCTCAAGAGGTAAAAACAAAAAGTATCAGCATGTTAAATGTGCAACCAGAGGGAAAGAAAACTCTAGATCACCTTTACTCCACACACAGAGACACATACAAAACTCTAGATCACCTTTACTCCACACACAGAGACTTATACAAAACTCTAGATCACCTTTACTCCACACACAGAGACTTATACAAAACTCTAGATCACCTTTACTCCACACACAGAGACACATAGAAAACTCTAGATCACCTTTACTCCACACACAGAGACTCATATAAAACTCTAGATCACCTTTACTCCACACACAGAGACACATACAAAACTCTAGATCACCTTTACTCCACACAGAGACACATATAAAACTCTAGATCACCTTTACTCCACACACAGAAACACATAAAACTCTAGATCACCTTTACTCCACACACAGAGACTCATATAAAACTCTAGATCACCTTTACTCCACACACAGAGGCACATATAAAACTCTAGATCACCTTTACTCCACACACAGAAACACATACAAAACTCTAGTTCACCTTTACTCCACACACAGAGACACATATAAAACTCTAGATCACCTTTACTCCACACACAGAGACACGTACAAAACTCTAGATCACCTTTACTCCACACACAGAGACACATACAAAACTCTAGATCACCTTTACTCCACACAGAGACACATACAAAACTCTAGATCACCTTTACTCCACACACAGAGACACATACAAAACTCTAGATCACCTTTACTCCACACACAGAGACACATACAAAACTCTAGATCACCTTTATTCCACACACAGAGACACATACAAAACTCTAGATCACCTTTACTCCACACACAGAGACACATACAAAACTCTAGATCACCTTTACTCCACACAGAGACACATATACAACTCTAGATCACCTTTACTCCACACACAGAGACACATACAAAACTCTAGATCACCTTTACTCCACACACAGAGACACATACAAAACTCTAGATCACCTTTACTCCACACAGAGACACATACAAAACTCTAGATCACCTTTATTCCACACACAGAAACACATACAAAACTCTAGATCACCTTTACTCCACACACAGAGACATACAAAACTCTAGATCACCTTTACTCCACACACAGAGACTCATACAAAACTCTAGATCACCTCTACTCCACACACAGAGACACATATAAAACTCTAGATCACCTTTACTCCACACACAGAGACACATACAAAACTCTAGATCACCTTTACTCCACACACAGAGACACATACAAAACTCTAGATCACCTTTATTCCACACACAGAAACACATACAAAACTCTAGATCACCTTTACTCCACACACAGAGACTCATACAAAACTCTAGATCACCTCTACTCCACACACAGAGACACATATAAAACTCTAGATCACCTTTACTCCACACACAGAGACACATATAAAACTCTAGATCACCTTTACTCCACACACAGAGACACATACAAAACTCTAGATCACCTTTACTCCACACACAGAGACACATATAAAACTCTAGATCATCTTTACTCCACACACAGAGACACATACAAAACTCTAGACCACCTTTACTCCACACACAGAGACACATACAAAACTCTAGATCACCTTTACTCCACACACAGAAACACATAAAACTCTAGACCACCTTTACTCCACACACAGAGACTCATACAAAACTCTAGATCACCTTTACACCACACACAGAGACACATACAAAACTCTAGATCACCTTTACTCCACACACAGAGACTCATACAAAACTCTAGATCACCTTTACTCCACACACAGAGATGTATACAAAACTCTAGATCACCTTTACTCCACACACAGAAACACATACAAAACTCTAGATCACCTTTACTCCACACACAGAGATGTATACAAAGCTCTCCCTCACCCTCCATTTGACAAATCTGACCATAATTCTATCCTCCTGATTCCTGCTTACAAGCAAAAATATAAGCAGGAATCACCAGTGACTCGGTCAATAAAAAGTGGTCAGATGAAGCAGATTTTTTATTTTTTTTCACCTTTATTTAACCAGGTAGGCCAGTTGAGAACAAGTTCTCATTTACAACTGTCACCTGGCCAAGATAAAGCAAAGCAGTGCGACACAAACAACAACACAGAGTTACACATGGAATAAACAAACGTACAGTCAATAACACAATAGAAAAAGTCTACATACAGTGTGTGCAAATGGCGTGAGGAGGTAAGGCAATAAATAGGCCATAGTAGATGCTAAGCTACAGGACTGTTTTGCTAGCACAGACTGGAATATGTTCCGGGACTCTTCCTATGGCATTGAGGAGTACACCACACCAGTCATTGACTTCATCAATAAGTGCATCGATGACGTCGTCCTCACAGTGACCGTATGTAAATACCCCAACCAGAAGCCATGGATTACAGGCAACATCCGCACTGAGCTAAAGGCTAGAGTTGCTGCTTTCAAGGAGCGAGACTCTAACCCAGAAGCTTATAAGAAATCCCGCTATGCCCTCCGACGATCCATCAAACAGGCAAAGCGTCAATACAGGACTAAGATTGAATCGTACTACACCGGCTCCGATGCTCGTCGGATGTGGCAAGGCTTGCAAACCATTACAGACTACAAAGGGAAGCACAGCCGCGAGCTGCCCTGTGATACGAGTGTACCAGACGAGCTAAACTACTTCTATGCTCGCTTCGAGACAAATAACACTGAAACATGCATGAGAACACCAGCTTTTCCGGACCACTGTGTGATCACGCTCTCCACAGCCAATGTGGGCAGACCTTTAAACAGGTCAACATTCACAAGGTCGCAGGGCCAGACGGATTACCAAGACGTGTGCTCCGGGCATGCGCTGACCAACTGGCAAGTCTCTTCACTGACATTTTCAACCTCTCCCTGTCCGAGTCTGTAATACCAACATGTTTTAAGCAGACCACAATAGTCCCTGTGCCCAAGAACACAACACTTAGGTAACCTGCCTAAATGACTACCGACCCATAGCACTCACGTCTGTAGCCATTAAGTGCTTTGAAAGGCTAGTCATGGCTCACATCAACGCCATTATCCCAGAAACCCTAGATCCACTCCAATTTGCATACCGCCCAAACAGATCCACAGATGATGATCTCTATTGCACTCCACACTGCCCTTTCCCACCTGGACAAAAGGAACACCTACGTGAGAATGCTATTCATTGACTACAGCTCAACATTCAATATCATAGTGCCCTCAAAGCTCATCAACAAACTAAGGACCCTGGGACTAAACACCTCCCTCTGCAACTGGATCCTGGACTTCTTAACGGGCCGCCCCTAGGTGGTAAGGGTAGGTAACAACACATCCGCCACGCTGATCCTCAACACAGGGTCCCCTCAGGGGTGCGTGCTCAGTCACCTCCTGTACTCCCTGTTCACTCATGACTGCACAGCCAGGCACGACTCCAACACCATCATTAAGTTTCCAGATGACACAACAGTGGTAGACCTGATCACTGACAACGATGAGACCTGATCATGTGGTGCAAGGACAAAAACCTATCCCTCAACCTGGTTAAGACAAAGGAGATGATTGTGGACTACAGGAAAAGGAGGACCGAGCACACCCCCATTCTCATCGACGAAGCTGTAGTGGAGCAGGTTGAAAGCTTCAAGTTCCTTGGCGTCCACATCACCAGCAAACTAACATGGATCAAGCACACCAAGACAGTCGTGAAGAGGGCACGACAAAACCTATTCCCCCTCAAGAGACTGAAAAGATTTGGCATGGGTCCTCAGATCCTCAAACGGTTTTACAGCTGCACCATCGAGAGCATCCTGACGGGTTGCATCACTGCCTGGTACAGAGGGTAGTGCGTATGCGTATGGCCCAGTACATCACCGGGTGTATGGCCCAGTACATCACCGGGCCCAAGCTTCCTGTCATCCAGGACCTCTATACCAGGCGGTGTCAGAGGGAGGCCCTAAAAATTGTTAAAGACTCCAGTCACCCTGGTCATAGACTGTTCTCTCTGCTACCACACGGCAAGCGGCACCGGAGCGCCAAGTCTAGGTCCAAGATGCTTCTAAACAGCTTCTACCCCCAAGCCAATCACTATTCACATTAAATAACTAATAATCTTCAGAAATGACTATCAAAGCAACAAAATAACTAGGGCTTTACAATGATGGTGAAACTTTGATAACTTTTGGGATTAAGTTGGTTAAAATCTTCCTAGAAGTGATAAAGGGTTGACAGGGGGACACTTTAGCAAGCCTTTATTCACTTTTTTATACATTTTTATGCAATATTTGTGCACAGTTTCTACTTAAGATATCAAAGGGATGCAAAAGCCACTAATTTTGTGGAACGATCCTTATAACAATTGACAAAAGGACTTAAACTTTACACTATTATGACACAAACAGTTGTTCAGCTGAGCTATTTGGCTAATGGCTAGGGTTAACACTAGCCAACGGCTCCCTAGTGTTTTTCTAAGCACACAGAGTAGCCTACCTGTATGGCCAGAGGCAGGATCTTGCGCTGGCTGTTGTTGTACAGCAGACAGATGGGAGCAGCCAGGTACTGTAGAGTACAGGGGTCTGTACTGTTGGGACTGATGTCTTCCATCAACTCATAGTCTGCTAGGTAGATGTTACCAGCCTGCAAACAACACGTAATACAAGGGGTGAATGTCTTAGAATTATCCTCCGAGTCTGTCTTTCTGAATGCCATGTCTTTTTGTGTGTACAATCTGTCACAGGTACAGTGAGTGGATGTGATGTGTGCATGCATGTGTATATGCTTGCACAACTGCGTGCAGGTGACATGTGACATGTCAAGAATTAGGAATTAGAATAATTGAATAAGATCTCTATGGGTTCAGTCTCTACCTTGATCTCCTCCTCCAGAGTCATCTCTCTCTCCAGACAGTCTGCCACCATGTTGTGTGTAACAGGGAACTTCTCTGGCAGCTTGGTGCACTTCTGAATCATCACTGGGTTACAGCCGTTCAGGTACTGGTATCCAAACATAAAGTCCTCTTTCCAGTGCTCCATCACATACTCTAGGATAGGAATAGGGTGAGGAGAGGAGAGGAGAGGAGAGGAGAGGAGAGGAGAGGAGAGGAGAGGAGAGGAGAGGAGAGGAGAGGAGAGGAGAGGAGAGGAGAGGAGAGGAGAGGAGAGGAGAGGAGAGGAGAGGAGAGGAGAGGAGGGGAGGGGAGGGGAGGGGAGGGGAGGGGAGGGGAGGGGAGGGGAGGGGAGGGGAGGAAAGGAGAAAAGGAGAGGAGAAGAGAGGAAGAGAGGAGAAGAGGAGAGGAGGAGAGGAGGAGAGGAGGAGAGGAGAAGAGAGAAGGAGAGTGGAGGAGGAGAGGAGAGGAGAAGTATGATTGCAGAAACAGTTAGTATAGTGCCGGTCTTACATAAGGGGACCCTATGGAGAAAACAGTGACCACATTCTATGGAGAAAACAGAGACCACACACCTGAGATGGTGTTTTTGATCCTGACGAAGATCCGCTCAAAGTCAGCAAAGTCATTCCAGGAGGACTGGAACATGTGCATGAACTGGTTCACACACAGGTTCTCTATCCTGGGGAGGAAAGGACAACTGGTTCACACACAGGTTCTCTATCCTGGGGAGGAAAGGACAACTGGTTCACACACAGGTTCTCTATCCTGGGGAGGAAAGGACAACATCATCTAGCTGCAGGAGATTTATGACTCCTGATCCACCCTCCTGACTGACCTCTGCGATACCATGTAGAGAAACAAAATGTCATCTCGGGAGATCAGGATGGTCAAGCGAAGCTAAGATTTATGTTGAGTTATTTTCTTCCAATTTCAATGTGATCAACAAACAAGACAATTCAGGAGTTGATGATGTATGTACACATTCTTTACACACTTATCCACCTTATATTAGAACGTTAGCAGCGTTGGTTGTTAGGGATGAATGTATGGATAGAGTTACAGCTTCCCTTCCTTGTTATGATTCGCGCACATATGTGTGCAGTACTTTGGCAACAACATTTGGGATACCGAGAATGCTGCTACTCACCTCCTGGTGAGTAATGTTTACTAGACATTGGTACATTGGTACTATCAATGTAGGTCAGTCATCATGCTTTGAATGTAATCCTACCCATCACCAGTCTGGTAAAGCTACATCAAGCATTGTGCAATGTCTTAATAGCACAACGTACTGCATGTAGTCCTTTGTACCCTGTGCTCTCTGCAGATAAGCAAATTCAGCTGCACAAATAATTCATCTGCACAAATAATTCAGCTGCACAAATAATTCAGCTGCACAAATAATTCATCTGCACAAATAATTCATCTGCACAAATAATTCATCTGCACAAATAATTCATCTGCACAAATAATTCAGCTGCACAAATAATTCAGCTGCACAAATAATTCAGCTGCACAAATAATTCATCTGCACAAATAATTCCGTTGTTCAAACAAGCCACAGCAACACAGTTAGTCATGATAACACCAACACTTCTCAGGACTATAAATACACGGCATGCTAACACCAGCCACTTCCTCTAGTTCCTCATCACGCCTTTGAGTAGACCAAACATTAAGAACACCTTCCTAATATTGAGTTGCACCCCCCCCCAAATTCGTTGGAGCATGGACTATAAGGTGTCGAAAGCGTTCCATAGGGATGCTGGCCCATGTTGACTCCAATGGGTGCTGGACCATTCTTGATACACACAGGAAACTTTGAGCGTGAAAAACCCAGCAGTGTTGCAGTTCCTGACACAAACCAGTGTGCCTGGCACCTACTACCATACCGCGTTCAAAGGCACTTAAATCGTTTGTCTTGGCTATTCACCCTCTGAATGGCACGCATACACAATCCATGTCTCAAGGCTTGAAAACACAATCCATTTCTCAAGGCTTGAAAACACAATACATGTCTCAAGGCTTGAAAATTATTATTTACATGTAACCTGTCTCCTCCCCATTATCTACACTGATTGAAGTGGATTTAAGTGACATGAATAAAGGATCATCAACTGACCAGGTGAATGGTATGTAATGAGGAGCTGTCATTAATGTTTTGTACACTGAGTGTATAAGCCATTTAGCAGACGCTTTTATCCAAAGCGACTTACAATCATGCATGTTTACATTTTACATATGGGTGATCCCGGGAATCGAACCCACTATCCTGGCATTATAAGCGCCCTGCTCTACCAACTGAGCTACAGAGGAACTACAGAGCAAAGACAGACAACCCGTTTCCAAGGTTTGCTATCCCTCCTAAGCAATCAACGGAAAGTTGAACCTAATCATCACCCATATTCACCTTATTTCCTCATTTCATAATGTAGATTAAAAGCATACAGTAAGCTGATAGGTTTGAACCAAAGTATTTGTCTCATTTTTCAGGGAAGTCAGGAATCAGTACACGCAGTTAGTCAGGAAAGCAAAAACTAGCTTTTTCAAACAGAAATTTGCATCCTGTAGCTCTAACTCCAAAAGGTTTTGGGACACTGTAAAGTCCATGGAGAATAAGAGCACCTCCTCCAAGCTGCCCACTGCACTGAGGCTAGGTAACACTGTCACCACCGATAAATCCACAATAATCGAGAATTTCAATAAGCATTTCTCTACGGCTGGCCATGCTTTCCTCCTGGCTACCCCAACCCCGGCCAAAAGCTCCGCACCCCCCACAGCTACTTGCCCGAGCCTCCCCCGCTTCTCTTTCACCCAAATCCAGATACCAGATGTTCTGAAAGAGCTGCAAAACCTGGACCCGTACAAATCAGCTGGACTAGACAATCAGGACCCTCTCTTTCTAAAATTATCAGCTGCCATTGTTGCAACCCCTATTACCAGTCTGTTCAACCTCTCTTTCGTATCGTCTGAGATCCCTAAAGATTGGAAAGATGCCGCGGTCATCCCCCTCTTCAAAGGGGGTGACACTCTGGACCCAAACTGTTATAGACCTATATCCATCCTGCCCTGCCTTTCTAAAGTCTTCGAAAGCCAAGTTAATAAACAGATCACTGACCATTTCGAATCCCACCGTACCTTCTCCGCTGTGCAATCCGGTTTCCAAGCTGGTCATGGGTGCACCTCAGCCACGCTCAAGGTCCTAAACGATATCATAACCGGCATCGATAAAAGACAGTACTGTGCAGCCATCTTCATCGACCTGGCCAAGGCTTTCGACTCTGTCAATCACCGTATTCTTATCCGCAGACTCAACAGCCTTGGTTTCTCAAATGATTGCCTCGCCTGGTTCACCAACTACTTCTCAGACAGAGTTCAGTGTGTCAAATCGGAGGGCCTGTTGTCTGGACCTCTGGCAGTCTCTATGGGGGTACCACAGGGATCGATTCTCGGGCCGACTGTTTTCTCTGTATATATCAACGATATCGCTCTTGCTGCGGGTGATTCCCTGATCCACCTCTACGCAGACGACACCATTCTGAATACATCTTGCCCTTCTTTGGACACTGTGTTAACTAACCTCCAAACGAGCTTCAATGCCTTACAACACTCCTTCCGTGGCCTCCAACTGCTCTTAAACGCTAGTAAAACCAAATGCATGCTTTTCAACCGCTCGCTACCCGCACCCACCCACCCGCCCGACTAGCATCACTACTCTGGACGGTTCTGACTTGTGGACATATGTGGACAATATGTGGACAACTACAAATACCTAGGTGTCTGGCTAGACTGTAAACTCTCCTTCCAGACTCATATTAAACATCTCCAATCAAAAATTAAATCAAAAATCTGCTTCCTATTTCGCAACAAAGCCTCCTTCACTCACGCCGCCAAACATACCCTCGTAAAACTGACTATCCTACCGATCCTCAACTACAGCGATGTCATTTACAAAATAAACTGGATGAAGTCTATCACAGTGCCATCCGTTTTGTTACCAAAGCCCCTTATACCACCCACCACCGCGACCTGTATGCTCTAGTCAGCTGGCCCTCGCTACATATTCGTCGCCAGACCCACTGGCTCCAGGTCATCTATAAGTCTATGCTAGGTAAAGCTCCGCCTTATCTCAGCTCACTGGTCACGATAACAACACCCACCCGTAGCACGTGCTCCAGCAGGTATATTTCACTGGTCATCCCCAAAGCCAACACCTCCAGTTCTCTGCTGCCAATAACTGAAACGAATTGCAAAAATCACTGAAGCTGGAGACTTATATTTCCCTCACTAACTTTAAACATCAGCTATCTGAGCAGCTAACCGATCGCTGCAGCTGTACATAGCGGATCTGTAAATAGCCCACCCAATCTACCTACCTCATCCCCATATTGTTTTTATTTACTTTTCTGCTCTTTTGCACATCAGTATTTCTACTTGCACATCATCATCTGCTCATCTATCACTCCAGTGTTAATTTGCTAAATTGTAATTACTCCGCTACTATGGTCTATTTATTGCCTTACCTTCTTACTCCATTTGCACACACTGTATATAGACTTTCTTTTTTTCTATTGTGTTATTGACTACGCTTGTTTATTCCATGTGTAACTCTGTGTTGTTGTTTGTGTCACACTGCTTTGCTTTATCTTGGCCAAGTCGCAGTTGTAAATGAGAACTTGTTCTCAACTAGCCTACCTGGTTAAATAAAGATTAAATAAAAAATGAATAAAAAAATTGAAACAATATGTGTTTGTGTTTACGTCTGGTGATGTGTAGGATACATGCAAATTTCCATGGTTACTCATACATTAACTCTCCTGTTCCACAGGCTTTCATACAGAGCTTTTAAACAGGTTACCTTTTAGTCACATTTACATACTACTCACAACCCACCTACTGAGCCAACAGTGGATTTCTGTTTCCCATTTAGCCTTTATTCAAACCAAGAAGTCCCTTTGAGAACATTAAAAAACCCATTCTGAGGAACACCTCACTAGATGACCTCACTATCCTGGACAACCTGACATTTAGAGCATAAGTGTCAATGCAATAAAAAAATACTGCCCCTAAAAAACAGAAAATTCCCTATTATGACAAGCATGGGTCTTCTACATGGACATCTCCACATTGGAAAGAGGCCTGCTGTAGGTTTAGCACTGTATAGAGTACAAATTAAACCGAGTGTAAATCTCCACATTGGAAAGACTAGGTCTACTGTAGGTTTAGCACTGTATAGAGTACAAATTAAACCGAGTGTAAATCTCCACATTGGAAAGACTAGGTCTACTGTAGGTTTAGCACTGTATAGAGTACAAATTAAACCGAGTGTAAATCTCCACATTGGAAAGAGGCCTACTGTAAGTTTTTGAAATGTAATTTCAACTGGTGTAGACTTTACCATGAAATGCTTGCTTTACGAGCCCTTCCCAACAATGCAGTTAAAACATTTTATAAAATAGTAACACAAGAGGAATCAAATAAAATACACAAGAATGGAGCTATATACAGGGAGTACCAGTACCAGATCAATGTGGAGCTATATACAGGAAGTACCAGATCAATGTGGAGCTATATACAGGAAGTACCAGATCAATGTGGAGCTATAAACAGAGAGTACCAGTACCAGATCAATGTGGAGCTATAAACAGAGAGTACCAGTACCAGATCAATGTGGAGCTATATACAGGAAGTACCAGTACCAGATCAATGTGGAGCTATATACAGGAAGTACCAGTACCAGATCAATGTGGAGCTATAAACAGGGAGTATCAGTACCAGATCAATGTGGAGATATATACAGGGAGTACCAGTACCAGATCAATGTGGAGCTATATACAGGAAGTACCAGTACCAGATCAATGTGGAGCTATATACAGGAAGTACCAGTACCAGATCAATGTGGAGCTATAAACAGGGAGTATCAGTACCAGATCAATGTGGAGATATATACAGGGAGTACCAGTACCAGATCAATGTGGAGCTATATACAGGAAGTACCAGTACCAGATCAATGTGGAGCTATATACATGGAGTATCAGTACCAGATCAATGTGGAGCTATAAACAGGAAGTATCAGTACCAGATCAATGTGGAGCTATAAACAGGAAGTATCAGTACCAGATCAATGTGGAGCTATAAACAGGAAGTATCAGTACCAGATCAATGTGGAGCTATAAACAGGAAGTATCAGTACCAGATCAATGTGGAGCTATAAACAGAAAGTACCAGTACAAGATCAATGTGGAGCTATATACAGGGAGTACCAGTACAAGATCAATGTGGAGCTATATACAGGGAGTACCAGTACAATATCAATGTGGAGCTATATACAGGGAGTACCAGTACAAGATCAATGTGCAGAGGTAAGAAGTATTTGAGGTAGACATGTACATGAAGGTAGGGTAAAGTGACTAGGTATCAGGATAGATAATAATAAGGTATTTGAGGTAGATATGTACATGAAGGCAGGATAGATAATAATAAGGTATTTGAGGTAGATATGTACATGAAGGTAGGGTAAAGTGACTAGGTATCAGGATAGATAATAATAAGGTATTTGAGGTAGATATGTACATGAAGGCAGGGTAAAGTGACTAGGTATCAGGATAGATAATAATAAGGTATTTGAGGTAGATATGTACATGAAGGCAGGGTAAAGTGACTAGGCATCAGGATAGATAATAATAAGGTATTTGAGGTAGATATGTACATGAAGGCAGGGTAAAGTGACTAGGCATCAGGATAGATAAAAATAAGGTATTTGAGGTAGATATGTACATGAAGGCAGGGTAAAGTGACTAGGCATCAGGATAGATAATAATAAGGTATTTGAGTAGACATGTACATGAAGGCAGGGTAAAGTGACTAGGTATCAGGATAGATAATAATAAGGTATTTGAGGTAGATATGTACATGAAGGCAGGGTAAAGTGACTAGGCATCAGGATAGATAATAATAAGGTATTTGAGGTAGATATGTACATGAAGGCAGGGTAAAGTGACTAGGTATCAGGATAGATAATAATAAGAGTAAAATAAAGAACAGTAAAGTGATGAGTGTAAAAGTGATGAGGGGAAACAGTGATGAGTGTAAAAGTGATGAGGGGAAACAGTGATGAGGAGAAACGGTGATGAGTGTACAAGTGATGAGGGGAAACAGTGATGAGTGTAAAAGTGATGAGTGTACAAGTGATGAGGAGAAACAGTGATGAGGGGAAACAGTTATGAGGGGAAACAGTGGTAGCAGGGGTTGAACCTGTAACCCTGTAATGATAGGACAATAGTTACAGAGTTTAGTATGGATGCAGTACTTACGCCTTACTGTAGTTAAGAATGAAGTCCACTCCTTTCTCGCTGTCAAACTGGATGTCTCTGGGAAGCTCCTTGTGTGTGTTGGCATCTATACTCATAGGAAACCCAGGCTGCCACTCACTCCATCTATACACAGCAGGACATCACAGAATCACTAGCAGGTTCAGCAGCACTACTGAATTAGGACTACACTACGTAACACTGTGCGCAGATCTTTTACTGTTAGGCTACACTTTATAAAGTCAGTGCATTGGAAACTAGAAAACATTGACTAGTTCAATACATTGAATACATGTATTTGATTAACGCATCTTGGTATATTATCAGTATGTTACAATTGTGATGTAGATGTGTGCTACACCATAAACCCAGCTCTTGCCTGTAGGTTTTCCGTCTGCTCTCCAGCTCTTTACGTCGGTGCTGCTTCTCCAGTCTGGTCTTGTCGTCCTTTGGCAACCGTGCTTAAAAAAAAGTGAAAACCCGTAATGAAGATGTTTCTGGATTGACTTGTGTTCCTTAACATAAGGAGAGGAGACAGTTTATTGACAGACAGACAGACAGACAGACAGACAGACAGACAGACAGACAGACAGACAGACAGACAGACAGACAGACAGACAGACAGACAGACAGACAGACAGACAGACAGACAGACAGACAGACAGACAGACAAACCGAGAGACAGACAAAGAGACAGACTAACACACTGATAGACAGACAAAGAGAGACAGACCGACAGACCGATAGACAGACAGACTGACAAAGAGAGAGACAAACCGACAGACAGACCGGCAGACAGACAGATGTGACCGACCGACAGACACACAGGTACCTCTGCCATCCCTAAGGACCACCTCCTTGTCGTCCACCAGCCAGTGGAAGCAGGGGTACTCTACGTAGTCTCCAGAGGGAGTCTTCACTGTGATGTACTTACAGTACCAGTCATCATGAACCCAGTACTTATTCTTCTCTATCTTCACTAGCTCCATCTCTCCCAGGTTCTCCCCCACCGTCACATCATACGAGTCCACCTGAGGACGGACAACCAGGTTTAGAGCGATTGAGCTTGCTCTCATCCTGTGTAGAGTAAACATAATGGGCTAATTCCCGGACCCAGATTCAGCCTAACCTGAGGACGGACAATAGTCATTACCAGGTTGTCACTGTTACGGAAAGCAATTTTTTTCAATGAATGACTTACACTGAACAAGGTTTATTGTGTTTGTTAGGATCCCCATAGCTGTTCATTTTGCACCAGGTACTCTTTCTGGGGTCCAGATACAACAGTCAGAAAGAGACAGCATGAGGTTGATACGAGCTCATGAGTCACTGATAGTTAGTGCAATAGAAGAAGTATACAGCCGATGCATCTGAACTAAAGAGTACAACTGCATCTAGGGAACAAGACTCAGACACTGGTGAAGCTTTTAATGCCAGAATGAGTTGACAATTTTGATCAGATAGCTTTTTATTGAACTTCAATGTGGTGTTCATGGGCCATGAGGTCACGAGCAGGTCACTCATCAGCTATTGGCTGTAGAAGACGTTTGTCAATAGGCCTTATGTTGTTATTTTGCTTCATTAGAGTGAAAGAGCAGAGAATTGAATGTAGTAATCTGATTCCGTTAGACCACCCTCATACACAGTAACAGCGATGGTGGTGATGGCGCCTCCAGGACTCACTCTGCACCGGAGCGTAATCCTTTTATCTAGTACTGTACTGTGTAGTGGTAAAGGCAAGTTTCTACAGGACAATCAATGTAAAGAGATTTGAGCGCCTTAAAAAATGCATTATATAATCCAATCCATTGTATTTCCAGGTGACAACCAGGTAAATAGCACTGTGTAAATGGAACGAATCACAGTAAAGTCTCTTTACTTCATCTCTATGGATTACTCCCCTTGACTCATATTGGAACACAATTTCAGGCACAATTTATTTAAGAGAATAGAGCTCATCAAGTGTATGTGTAACCTCACTGACTGACTGAGTGGTTCCTCTTTTCTCAGCTTGCAGTGTGAACCTGATGACAGATGTTCTTACAGGGCTGGGCTTGATCCTGCAACAGATCTGTGGCAGATCTTACACTGGGGAACAGTAAAATAAAAAAATTATGCTGAAACAGGAAAGGGCCTTCCCCATACTGTTGCCACAAAGTTGGAAGCACAGAATTGTCTAGAATGTCCTTGAGTATAAACAGTTGTCGGAAGTTTACATTCACTTAGGTTGGAGTCATTAAAACTAGTTTTTCAACCACTCCACATATTTCTTGTTAACAAACTATAGTTTTGGCAAGTCGGTTAGGACATCTACTGTGCATGACACAAGTAATTTTTCCAACAATTGCTTACAGACAGATTATTTCACTTATAATTCACTGTATCACAATTCCAGTGGGTCAGAAGTTTACATACACTAAGTTGACTGTACCTTTAAACAGCTTGGAAAATTCCAGAAAATTATGTCATGGCTTTAGAAGCTTCTGATAAGCTAATTGACATAATTTGAGTCAATTGGAGGTGTACCTGTGGATGTATTTCAAGGCCTACCTTCAAACCCAGTGCCTCTTTGCTTGGCATCACGGGAAAATCAAAAGAAATCAGCCAAGACATCAGAAAAAAAATTGTAGACCTCCACAAGTCTGGGTCATCCTTGGGAGCAATTTCCAAACATACCACGTTCATCTGTACAAACTATAGTATGCAGTATAAACACCATGGGACCACGCAGCCATCATACCGCTCAGGAAGGAGATGCGTTCTGTCTCCTAGAGATGAACGTACTTTGGTGCGAAAAGTGCAAATCAATCCCAGAACAACAGCAAAGGACCTTGTGGAGATGCTGGAGGAAACGGGTACAAAAGTATATATATTCATAGTAAAACGAGTCCTATATCGACATAACCTGAAAGGCCGCTCAGCAAGGAAGAAACCACTGCTCCGAAACCGCCATGAAAAAGACAGACTACTATTTGCAACTGCACATGGGGACAAAGATCGTACTTTTTGGAGAAATGTCCTCGTCTGATGAAACAAAAATAGAACTGTTTGGCCATAATGACCATCGTTATGTTTGGAGGAAAAATGGGGAGGCTTGCAAGCCGAAGAACACCATCCCAACTGTGAAGCACGGGGGTGGCAGCATCATGTTGTGGGGGTGCTTTGCTGCAGGAGGGACTGGTGCACTTCACAAAATAGATGGTATCATGATAGAGGAAAATTATGTGGATATATTGAAGCAACATCTCAAGACATCAGTCAGGAAGTTAAAGATTGGTCGCAAATGGGTCTTCCAAATGGACAATGACCCCAAGCATACTTCCAAAGTTGTGGCAAAACGGCTTAAGGACAACAAAGTCAAGGTATTGGAGTGGCCATCACAAAGCCCTGACCTCAATCCCATAGAACATTTTTGGGCAGAACTGAAAAGGCGTGTGCGAGCAAGGAGGCCTACAAACCTGACTCAGTTACACCAGCTTATTGTGGGAAGCTTGTGGAAGGCTACCCGAAACATTGACCCAAGTTAAACAATTTAAAGTCAATGCTAAACTTCTGAACCACTGAGAATTTGATGAAAGAAATAAAAGCTGAAATAAATTATTCTCTCTACTATTATTCTGACATTTCACATTCTTAAAATAAAGTGGTGATTCTAACTGACCTAAGACAGGGAATTGTTACTAGGATTAAATGTCAGAAATTGTGAAAAACTGAGTTTAAATGTATTTGGCTAAGGTGTATGTAAACTTCAGACATCAACTGTATATATATATAAATATACAGTATATCTTTTTTATTGGTAAGGGGACCAGTTATTAGCATTGCTCCAGTTATGGTGCAAAATGCACTTTGCAGTGCCTGGTTACACTACAATACTGATAAAAATGACATGGAATGATATATAAATATAAGTATGTCCAAATGGCATGTCAAATGTTACTGTTAATGTACATTGATTTCAGTGAATTTTCCCCGACAGGGGCCTTGTGAGGGCTTCCAGAGGTATATGTTTTGTGATCCAACACATGCACTACATGACCAAAAGTATGTGGACACCAGGACGTCAAACATCTCTTTCCAAAATCATGGGCATTAATATGGAGTTGATCCCCCCCTTTGCTGCTATAACAGCCTCCACTCTTCTGGGAAGACTTTCCACTAGATGTTGGAACTACGGGGACCTGCTTCCATTTACCCACAAGAGCATTAGTGAGGTTGGGCACTGATGTTGGGCGATTAGGCCTGGCTCGCAGTCGGCGTTCCAATTCATCCAAAAAGTGTTTGATGGGGTTGAGATCAGGGCTCTGTGTAGGCCAGTCTAGTGCTTCCACACCGATCTCAACAAACACATTTTTTGTACTTTTACCCAATTGGTAGTTACAGTCTTGTCCCATCGCTGCAAAGGCAAAGGTTGAGAGCCATGCGTCCCCCGAAACACGACGCTGCCAAGCCGCACTGCTTCTTGACACACTGCTCGCTTAATCCAGAAGCACCAACGTGTCGGAGGAAACACCATCCAGATGGCAGGCGCCCGGCCTGCCACAAGGAGTTGCTAGAGCACAATAAGACAAGGAAATCCCGGCCGGCCAAATCTTCCCCTAGCCCGGTCGACGCTGGGCCAATTGTGCGCCACCTCATGGGTTTCCCGGTCACGGCCAGCTGTGACACAGACTGGGATCGAACCCGGTAGTGACGCCTCAAGCATTATGATGCAGTGGCTTACAGCTCTGCGCCAATCGGGAGGTCCACTACAAACCATTTCTGTATGAACCGTGAATTGCGCATGGGGGCATTGTCATACTGAAACAGGAAAGGGCCTTCCCCAAACTGTTGCCACAACGTTGGAAGCACAGAATTGTCTAGAATATCATTGTATGCTGTAGAGTTAAGATTTCCCTTCACTGGAACTAAAGGGCCTAGCCCGAAGCATGACAAAAAGCCCCAGACCATTATTCCTCCTCCACCAAACTTTACAGTTGGCACTGTGCATTGGGGCAGGTAGGGTTCTCATGGCATCCACGAGATTCATCACTCCAGAGAATGTTTCCACTGCTCTAGAGTCCAATGGAGGCGAGCTTTACACGACTCTAGCCGACTCTTGGCATTGCACATGGTGATCTTAGGCTTGTGTGCGGGTGCTCGGTCATGGAAACCCATTTCATGAAGCTCCTGACAAACATTTCTTGTGCTGACGTTGCTTCCAGAGGCAGTTTGGATATTGGTAGAGAGTATTGCAACCGAGGACAGACGATTTTAATGCGCTGCAGCACTCTGCGGTCCCGTTCTGTGAGCTTGTGTGACCTACCACTTCGCGGCTGAGCCGTTGTTGCTCCTTGATGTTTCCACTTCACAATAACAGCACTTACAGTTGACCAGGGCAGCTCTACAAGGGCACAAATTTGACGAAAAGACTTGTTGGAAAGGTGGTATCCTATGATGGTGCCACGTTGAAAGTCACTGAGCTCTTCAGTAAGGCCATTCTACTGCCAATGTTTGTCTATGGAAATTGCATGGCTGTGTGCTCGAATTTATACACCTGTCAGCAATGGGTGTGGTTGAAATAGCCGAATACACTAATTTGAAGGGGTGTCCACATACTTTTGAATATATAGTGTATGTAATTGTCTACACAACTAGTAACCAGTCATCCTAAAGAGCACAATCAATTCCTTTCTTTTGAAGTTTAGTCTTTAGGACAAATACCAGAGGAAGCGTTCTACTAAGTAAATCTCCAGTCTCAAGTCTGATGAAGGTACAATATTTCCAATGATTGTCATTAACAAGGTCAACTCTGTCTTTCAAGTAATGCACACACTGTGAAACCTTCAATCTCACTCTAACACGAACTCTGGACAGTGAGCACGACAGACAAAACCCTAACCACACAAGCCACTGTAACTCAACTCACCGCCCCTCTCTCAAAGTCATTGTAGAGTGGTTTGTCCAGTAAAGTCCTCTCACTGCAGCCCTCTGTTCCCACCAGGGTGATGTATATGTAGTCATCAGTCCCTGCAAACCACTGGCTCCCTGTAGCCACCGTCACTGTGTAGGATGGCATGGTGGTAAACACACACAGGATAGACAGGAGATATCCACTGGTTAACTCTGCAGGCAGATATGATCACCTACTACAAGTGTGTTGTATGTTCACTTTGAGAGAGTCTGGACCAAATTAAAGTTCCCCTTTCTGCTCATGAATATACGTAGACCTCTCTCTCTCTCTCTCTCTCTCTCTCTCTCTCTCTCTCTCTCTCTCTCTCTCTCTCTCTCTCTCTCTCTCTCTGTCTCTCTCTCTCTCTCTCTCTGTCTCTCTCTCTCTCTCTGTCTCTCTCTCTCTCTCTCTTAAACATCCCCTAATGTACTGACACCACACATGCAATGTAAAAGCATTTAAACAACTAGGGCTGGTGTACTGTTTGACCCCACCCCTGTATCATGCCTGAAGATCATCTTCTATTCACATTCTCTCAAATCTCCCTCTTACCCTCTCTCTCCCCCCCTTCTCTCTCTCTCTTACCCTCTCTCCTTCTCTCTCCCCCCCTTCTCTCTCTCTCTCCATCCCCCCTTCTCTCTCTCCCTCTCTCCCCCCTCCCCTCTCTCTCCCCCCCCCCTCTCTCTCTCTCTCTCTCTCTCTCTCTCTCTCTCTCTCTCTCTCTCTCTCTCTCTCTCTCTCTCTCTCTCTCTCTCTCTCTCTCTCTCTCTCTCTCTCTCTCTGTCTCTCTCTGTCTCTCTCTCTCTCTCTCTCTCATAAACATCCCCTAATGTACTGACACCACACATGCAATGTAAAAGCATTTAAACAACTAGGGCTGGTGTACTGTTTGACCCCACCCCTGTATCATGCCTGAATATCATCTTCTATTCACATTCTCTCAAATCTCCCTCTTACCCTCTCTCCCTTCTCTCTCCCCCCCTTCTCTCTCTCTCTCTTACCCTCTCTCCTTCTCTCTCCCCCCTTCTCTCTCTCTCTCCCTCCCCCCTTCTCTCTCTCCCTCTCTCCCCCCTCCCCTCTCTCTCCCCCCTTCTCTCTCTCTCTCTCCCTCTCTCTCTCTCTCCCTCCCCTCCCCTCCTCTCTCTCTCATTCTCTCTCTCTCTCTCCCTCTCCCCTTCTCTCCTCTCCTCTCTCTCTCTCTCTCTCCCTCTCCCCTTCTCTCCTCTCCTATTCTCTCTCTCTCTCAATTCAATAACTGCTTTGTTGCCATGAATTGGTTGCCACGGTTGTCAAAGCAATGCAGATGAAGTATTACAAATGAATAATATGTTTGAGCAACAATAATACTATCAACAAATACAATTACACAGAAATGAATACACAAAACAATTTAGTAATTAAATCAACAAGTGCTCGCGTGTATAACATCCTGGGAGCTAATGTCTCTCTTCTATTGTGATAGGCCATGACATAACCTACTGTCTCTATGTTTTCTCCACCCAAAAATGCTGATTTTCTCCTCAACAGGTAGTTCAAGAAATCCTGGAATTTGAAGAAAGAATTGCAGGATTTCTTGAACTACCTGTTGAGGAGAAAATCAGCATTAAATACCTCTGGTTGAGTCATACAGTGGAGCAAAAAAGTATTTAGTCAGCCACCAATTGTGCAAGTTCTCCCACTTAAAAAGATGAGAGAGTAAATGTAAATGCCTGTAAATTTCATCATAGGTACACTTGGGTCTGACTATGACAGACAAAATGAGAAAAAAAATCCAGAAAATCACATTGTAGGATTTTTAATGAATTTATTTGCAAGTTATGGTGGAAAATAAGTATTTGGTCACCTACAAACAAGCAAGATTTCTGGCTCTCACAGACCTGTAACTTCTTCTTTAAGAGGCTCCTCTGTCCTCCACTCGTTACCTGTATTAATGGCACCTGTTTGAACTTGTTATCAGTATAAAAGACACCTGTCCACAACCTCAAACAGTCACACTCCAAACTCCACTATGGGCAAGACCAAAGAGCTGTCAAAGGACACCAGAAACAAAATTGTAGACCTGCACCAGGCTGGGAATACTGAATCTGCAATAGGTAAGCAGCTTGGTTTGAAGAAATCAACTGTGGGAGCAATTATTAGGAAATGGAAGACATACAAGACCACTGATAATCTCCCTCGATCTGGGGCGCCACGCAAGATCTCACCCCGTGGGGTCAAAATGATCACAAGAACGGTGAGCAAAAATCCCAGAACCACGCGGGGGGACCTAGTGAATGACCTGCAGAGAGCTGGGACCAAAGTAACAAAGCCTACCATCAGTAACACACTACGCCGCCAGGGACTCAAATCCTGCAGTGCCAGACATGTCCCCCTGCTTAAGCCAGTACATGTCCAGGCCCGTCTGAAGTTTGCTGGAGAGCATTTGGATGATCCAGAAGAAGATTGGGAGAATGTCATATGGTCAGATGAAACCAAAAAAGAACTTTTTGGTAAAAACTCAACTCGTCGTGTTTGGAGGACAAAGAATGCTGAGTTGCATCCAAAGAACACCATACCTACTGTGAAGCATGGGGGTGGAAACATCATGCTTTGGGGCTGTTTTTCTGCAAAGGGACCAGGACGACTGATCCGTGTAAAGGAAAGAATGAATGGGGCCATGTATCGTGAGATTTTGAGTGAAAACCTCCTTCCATCAGCAAGGGCATTGAAGATGAAACGTGGCTGGGTCTTTCAGCATGACAATGATCCCAAACACACCGCCCGGGCAACGAAGGAGTGGCTTCGTAAGAAGCATTTCAAGGTCCTGGAGTGGCCTAGCCAGTCTCCAGATCTCAACCCCATAGAAAATCTTTGGAGGGAGTTGAAAGTCCGTGTTGCCCAGCAACAGCCCCAAAACATCACTGCTCCAGAGGAGATCTGCATGGAGGAATGGGCCAAAATACCAGCAACAGTGTGTGAAAACCTTGTGAAGACTTACAGAAAACGTTTGACCTCTGTCATTGCCAGCAAAGGGTATATAACAAAGTATTGAGATAAACTTTTGTTATTGACCAAATACTTATTTTCATTTTGTCTGTCATAGTTGAAGTGTACCTATGATGAAAATTACAGGCCTCTCTCATCTTTTTAAGTGGGAGAACTTGCACAATTGGTGGCTGACTAAATACTTTTTTGCCCCACTGTATGTGGAGCAGTGGAGTAGGAAGTGCTGCTCATTCTCTAGTTCATCTGACCCACAGTGTTTACATAGTCTTTCTCTAGTTCACCTGACCCACAGTGTTTACATAGTCTTTCTCTAATTCACCTGACACACAGTGTTTACATAGTCTTTCTCTAGTTCACCTGACCCACAGTGTTTACATAGTCTTTCTCTAGTTCACCTGACCCAGTGTTTACATAGTCTTTCTCTAGTTCACCTGACCCACAGTGTTTACATAGTCTTTCTCTAGTTCACCTGACCCACAGTGTTTACAAAGTCTTTCTCTAGTTCACCTGAACCACAGTGTTTACAGTCTTTCACTAGTTCACCTGAACCACAGTGTTTACATAGTCTTTCTCTAGTTCACCTGACCCACAGTGTTTACATAGTCTTTCTCTAGTTCACCTGACCCACAGTGTTTACATAGTCTTTCTCTAGTTCTGACGTCCATGAGTCTGTACATTGTTAATGTCTTCCTTTGTTGGAATTATTTTATCTTATTATTGAGATAACATTCTGGATCACAGGGTGTAAGGTAAGTCCAGAAGAACAACATTCCAGGTGTAAAATGTTGGTGGTGCTTTTATCCCATGATGTATATTTTAAATTGTAAAGGGGACCCCAAATTTCACTGCTATATAGAATGATTGGAATTACGACATCGTCAAATAATTTAAGTTAAATTCTAATTGGGGGTTAATTTATACAGGGTCTTTCTAATTGCTGAATATGCTCTGCATGTTTTATCTGTTAGAGACGTTATGGCCATGTCAAACTGCTCATAACTTCTAGTCAGACCAAGGTAAGTATAGTTGGTGGTGTGGTTCAGGGTTTTTCCTCCTAGGGTGAAATGGAATCCACTTTCTTGAGAATGATATCTATACTGATCAAAAATATAAACGCAACATGCAACAATTTCAACGATTTTACTGAATTACAGTTCATATAAATAAATCAGTCAATTTTAAATTCTTTAGGCCCTAATCTATGGATTTCACATGACTGGGAAGGGGCACAGCCATGGTGGGCCTGGGAGGGCACAGGCCCAGTTTTTCCCCAAAAAAGGCATTTATTACAGACAGAAATATACCTCAATTTCATCAATTGTCAGTATGGCTGGTCTCAGATGATACCAAAGATGAAGAAGCCGGAAGAGGAGGTCCTGGGCTGGCATGGTAACATGTAGTCTGCAGTTGTGAGGCCGGTTGAAAGTACAGCCAAATTGTCTGAAATGACTCGAGGTGGCTTATGGTAGAGAAATTAACAAATTCTCTGGCAACAGCTCTGGTGGACATTCCTGCAGTCAGCATGCCAATTGATTTTTGTGCATATGGAACATTTCTGGGATCTTATATTTCAGCTAATGAAACATTGGACCAACACTTTACATGTTGCGTTTATATTTTTGTTCATTACATGTTCCTCTTTCTCTTTGAGAAATCACAGAGTCTTGAAGCAATATGTTGAAGTTGTACTTAACCATAGGTCTAGGATCAGTTTACTCTATCCTCAATCCTAACACTCAACATTAGGATGATGAAACAATAACTGGCAACTTTCTTCCTATTTCATAAGGAAACATCGCAATTTATTTTAGCAAACAGTGGTCGTTGGCACTTTTGTGGTCAGTGGCACCTGTGAGTATCTTAAATAATCGCCCCCTCATTTTTTTGTACAAGCACCGACTTTGCTGATACCTACTTTGAGGAAAAATTTACTTTCTATGACTGTGATATGTGGTTGTCTCACCCAGCTATCTGAAGATGAATGCACTAACTGTACTTCACTCTGGATATGAGCATCTGCTAAATGACTCAAATGTAAATATAATGGTTTCTGGTAGTTAAAAAAAATATGTTTAACCTTATTTAACTAGGCAAGTCAAGTATACACTGAGTATACAAAACATTAAGAATACCTGCTGTTTCCATGACAGACTAACCAGGTGAAAGCTATGATGTCACTTGTTAAATCCACTTCAATCAGTGTAGATGAAGGAGAGGATACAGGTTAAAGAATAATTTTTAAGCCTTGAGACAATTGAGATATGGATTATGTATGTTTGTCATTCAGAGGGAGAATGGGCAAGACAAAAGATTGAAGTGCCTTTTGAACGGGTATTAGGTAGTAGGTGCCATGGAGCACCGGTTGTGTCAAGAACTCCAACACTACTGAGTTTTTCACGCTCAACAGTTTCCCGTGTATATCAAGAATGGTCCACCACCCAAAGGACATCCACCTAACTTGACACAACTGTGGGAAGCATTGGAGTCAACGTGGGCCAGCATCCGTGTGGAACGCTTTCAACACCTTGTAGAGTCCATGACCCGACGAATTGAGTCTGTTCTAAGGGTAAAAGTCGGTGCAAATCAATATTAGGAAGGTGTTCCTAATGTTTTGTACACTAAGTATAAGTACAGTGGGGAGAACAAGTATTTGATACACTGCCGATTTTGCAGGTTTTCCTACTTACAAAGCATGTAGAGGTCTGTCATTTTTATCATAGGTACACTTCAACTGTGAGAGACGGAATCTAAAACAAAAATCCAGAAAATCACATTGTATGATTTTTAAGTAATTAATTAGCATTTTATTGCATGACATAAGTATTTGATACATCAGAAAAGCAGAACTTAATATTTGGTACAGAAACCTTTGTTTGCAATTACAGAGATCATACGTTTCCCTGTAGTTCTTGACCAGGTTTGCACACACTGCAGCAGGGATTTTGGCCCACTCCTCCATACAGACCTTCTCCAGATCCTTCAGGTTTCGGGGCTGTCGCTGGGCAATACGGACTTTCAGCTCCCTTCAAAGATGTTCTATTGGGTTCAGGTCTGGAGACTGTCTAGGCCACTCCAGGACCTTGAGATGCTTCTTACGGAGCCACTCCTTACTTGCCCTGGCTGTGTGTTTCGAGTCGTTGTCATGCTGGAAGACCCAGCCACGACCCATCTTCAATGCTCTTACTGAAGGAAGGAGGTTGTTGGCCAAGATCTCGCGATACATGGCCCCATCCACCCTCCCCTCAATACGGTGCAGTCGTTCTGTCCCCTTTGCAGAAAAGCATCCCCAAAGAATGATGTTTCCACCTCCATGCTTCACGGTTGGGATGGTGTTCTTGGGGTTGTACTCATCCTTCTTCTTCCTCCAAACACGGCCAGTGGAGTTTAGACCAAAAAGCTCTATTTTTGTCTCATCAGACCACATGACCTCCCATTCCTCCTCTGGATCATCCAGATGGTCATTGGCAAACTTCAGACGGGCTTGGACATGCGCTGGCTTGAGCAGGGGGACCTTGCGTGCGCTGCAGGATTTTAATCCATGACGGCGTAGTGTTACACTAATGGTTTTCTTTGAGACTGTGGTCCCAGCTCTCTTCAGGTCATTGACCAGGTCCTGCCGTGTAGTTCTGGGCTGATCCCTCACCTTCCTCATGATCATTGATGCCCCACGAGGTGAGATTTTGCATGGAGCCCCAGACCGAGGGTGATTGACCGTCATCTTGAACTTCTTCCATTTTCTAATAATTGCGCCAACAGTTGTTGCCTTCTCACCAAGCTGCTTGCCTATTGTCCTGTAGCTCATCCCAGCCTTGTGCAGGTCTACAATTTAGCCCTGATGTCCCTACACAGCTCTCTGGTCTTGGCCATTGTGGAGAGGTTGGAGTCTGTTTGATTGAGTGTGTGGACAGGTGTCTTTTATACAGGTAACGAGTTCCAACAGGTGCAGTTAATACAGGTAATGAGTGGAGAACAGGAGGGCTTCTTAAAGAAAAACAGGTCTGTGAGAGCCGGAATTCTTACTGGTTGGTAGGTGATCAAATACTTATGTCATGCAATAAAATGCTAATTAATTACTTAAAAATCCTACAATGTGATTTTCTGGATTTTCTCTCACAGTTGAAGTGTACCTATGATAAAAATGACAGACCTCTACATGCTTTGTAAGTAGGAAAACCTGCAAAATCGGCAGTGTATCAAATACTTGTTCTCCTCACTGTATATAATCAAGCTGTGGCCAAAGACAGACTCCAGTGGCAGAAGATTGTTGCGACATTATGCCCTACCCAGGACAAAGAGGACTCTGCGAGTAAGTACTTATTAAAGCTTCAGAAAGTTAAAAAAGTTTTAGACATAAGATAACAAACAAATCCACTTCCTCTCCCCATCAAAGTGCCTACTTCTTTTGTTTGATGAAAACATCACTGTCACGTTGGTTTCTTTACATTACATTATTTGGTTTCCAAATCATTGAGCAGTGTAGACCTGTATAGGTCAGCTCACTATTCTGTGGATGCACCCACACAATCCAACACACTCACGACCACTGGGGTTCCAATAGAAAATTCCCAGGTCAATATTCAAACAAATGATCAAATATCAGTACTTACACTTGACAGGGTTTATTTTCCTAATGCTCCCAATGTACCAATACTAATGGGGGTAGATGGGTATAAGCCATTTAGTAATATGTTATACAGTATATAATGTAGGAGGAGGGAAACAGTGTTCAAGGAAATGCCGCTGTGTTTCAAAACGATTCAAGGAAACGGGTCTAATAGGGACTCCCTAAAAACACGGCACTTCGATACAAATTACTTTCGTAGAATTTTCGCTAACCCTAGTCCTTTTCCTAACCTTAAGTTAAATCTCCTAACCTGCTACGAGAAGTCGTAGCTGTATCGAAGTGGCGTGTTTTTAGGGAGTTCCAAATCTAACATAGCCTGGTCCCAGAACTGATTGTGTCGTCTTGCCAATACAATATTACCATAGGAGACAGCAGATTGAAGACCAGGCTAGGTTTAATACAGGAGGGGAAACAGGGTTCAAGGGAGCAGAGACAATGAATACTCAGAAGGGTTGAGAGCAGGGCCTAGATTCACAAAACCTTAAGAAATGTCTTAACTGCAATTTTTCCCTTAACTATAGACTCATGGAGAAAGTTAAGCAAAGTTGCTATTCCTCAAAAAATGTTATCGGAAATATTATTTCTTATGTTTCTCCTGAAGCCTAAAGTAAAGAAATTTGATTCTTGAAAATATAGCTCTTGGATTTGTTCTTGGAAATGCTAAACCCTTGTCTTAAACTTGGGCAGTGAGAAAATAAGCTAATGAAAGCAATTGAACATGTTTTCATCTACAGTGAATACTCAGAAAGGTAGAGCGTAGCTCTCTAGCCATCCATTAATAGGCTACACATATTTACCAGTCAAATCACGAGGTGACATCAGACAACAGTGGGCAGTGTAGCCTGGTATCAAGAAAATATATGCAAATATGGATTCCAACTATTTCACTGCAGGGTACAGAATGATGTACTAATATAGTTCCATAGTGAAGCAGGACTGTAATGTGGTTTGGTCTGGGGAGGGGGGGGGGGGGGCACTCGGGTCCAGCTTCCAAAAACTCAGTCCGGCTTTCAACTTATGCTTGAGTAGAATGCATAAGGTGCAATTTCGAAATTGGGAAGTGCATCATCAGTATTCCTCTTGTCATGTCAGTTATTGCATATCTTAGAGAGCTATTTATAACAGAAATGTCCAGATCAACTAGCCCATATCAGCTAACGTTTTCTTTGCTTGGTTTTTTAACCCATAGAGTTTGTTGTAATGTTTGAGTCATTCAAATATCACATGAAGACACAGACATGACAAAATGTGTAGAATTGCAGGAAATAAACCGTAAATATGCTAAATGTTCTCTCCAGCAACAAGAGGAGTGTGAACAGTTTGTGTCATAAACAGTGTTCGTGCCCATAGAAATAGACGGGGGGAGCGAGATGTTCCCCAATGCTGGAAGGGGGGCTTGAGTGAAAAAGTTTGAGAACCCCTGCCCTAGAAAGTCATCTAAAGTCTTGTGTTGATTGGATTGGCAGATGGTAGTCTCGTAAAACAATACCCTAGGCAAAAGCAGTGAATAGGGTCTGGGATTAAAGACAGACTATTTTGGTAACTTTAAAAAAGGGAAATAAAATTGTTCCTGGGAGGGTCCTCTTCAACTCTCCCAACAGACGGTCATGATTCTAAACCAAAAGTTTGCAGGCGAAACCTTTGCAGTGAAGGCAGTTAAAGCAAACTAGTCACTTGTGAAATGGACTCATTAAAAATAACCTCAGTGATATCCATCTTGCTAGCTACTATTTTGTGTCCGGGGGATGTGATGTGAGCAACCAGCGGATAAGGCATTGACCTAGTTCCTCTATGCCAAACTGAGGTTCAATTACGTGTTAAGCCTGAACAAATGGCACATTAAGGGAAGCAACCCGTTTGTCAAGAGACACTAGAGGAGGGTAAGCTGATCCTAGTACAGTTAAAAGGCAGCTTCTACCTCAAGCCACATAGGAATGGAGAAGCAAAAATAATGTCTGGTTTACTCAGAGATGTTATGCAGCAATCTAATCTCAAAGTTACAGACAGTTGTGTGTAAAGCACAGGGCAGGACCCCAACACCCACAGCAGTCCTTCTAAGGAAACTGGAGTGGAGACTGAACCATAATAACAGGTTTAGCCTACATATTCAAAGGATATATTTATGTAACCTATTTGTTAAGATAACAATAGATTTCTTACATGATGAGTAAACTACACCAACCAAATCATAAGTTCTGTATGAGAAATAACAGCCTTTATATTGACTCAATAAAAGACAACATTTTAGCGCAATTCTGATCTTTTATCATTTATAAAATCAGAACAAGAAACTGACAAGAATTGATGTATAAATTAAAATAAATATTGGTTAAAAATTGTTTTATTGTTCAGTAGTTTCCAGCAAATGATTTCTCTTTCAGACAAAACCATTCCTTCCCTGATATATTATTAGAATATCATCATTAAACATTGATCATAAATAAACGGATCTGAAGACGGGGTAGTTCTAGCCTGGTTACACAAGACATAACGCTGTACTCACCATTGTCCATACGGTAAGGTGAGCAGTGTTTATTTAGTCTGTTTTAACCAGGCTAGGATAGGTCATGTGTAGACTACTGTCAGGATATATTGAGCAGCAGTGAGTTGATATGTTCCCTTTAGGCCTGAATTCTGACAAGGTTTGGCTCAATTCCTTTTCAATTCAGCAGGTAAACCGACATATAAATTCCAATTCTTGTCATTGCTTTTCAATGAGGATAATTAGAATTGGGATTTCAGTTCACTTCCTGAATTGGCTGAATTGAAATGGAATTGGCGCTAACCCTGAACCAAGTAATGATGTAAATGAAGATTTACATGAACATTTGAGTTACAAGCGTAGATCTTAAGGACTTTGGCCCGTAGCGTTTCAAAAACATAGTTTAGGTCTACAGAATAAACACATTAATACATTAAATACAGACATCTCAGGTGCTCCACTTATCAATGCAACCAATCCCACCCTAAGTACATACATTAACTGAGACAATCATGTCTTAAACCCATGATAGGATTCACAGAACTGTTTCAACAAGGTCGCATTCAGCAGGCACCTCAATGGGATGAAACGCTTTGAAACAGAAAAGGAGATGCTACCTCAATCTGTCATTTGCATTTGACAAAATGTTTTCTCCCCCTTTTACACTGCTGAACATAACCCTGGTTTCAGTCAACTAAACACGGCTCTTGAGTGGCGCAGCGGTCTAAGGCACTGCATCTCAGTGCAAGAGGCGTCACTACAGTCCCTGGTTCGAATCCAGGCTGTATCACATCCGGCTGTGATTGGGAGTCCCATAGGGTAGTGCAAAAATTGGCCCAGCGTTGTCCAGGTTTGGCCGGGGTAGGCCGTCATTGTAAATAAGAATTTGTCCTTTACCAACTTGCCTAGTTAAATAAAGGTTAAATAAAAAACGATTGCATAAAGTTTCCTAGCGCCAAAAGAACAAATCTTGTACAAAAGACCATAGAGAATAAAGTCTGAGCATCAATGAGATTGACTTAAGAGGTGAAGGCTAAGGGCTTAGCTACTGTGCCATGGGTGGGCTGGGAGAAATCATTGGTAAACATTCCCATAGGAGAGATGTGCATTGGGACAGAGCATCAGTGCTCCAAAGAGAGTATGGCCTCATCTTTTTTATAGCCCTGTAACATACATGTAAGTCCTGTGTTTCTTGGCCTTCGTGGAAGTTTGAGGGTGCATCTCAATAGTAAGAAAAAAAGTGGCTTCCTCTCCTCAAGAGGACCACAATGGAAGCAAGTCTTTCAACTTTGTGTTTATATCGTTGACAGTTAATGGTATGTATCTGTTGCCGGGTGTACATTTATGTATTTTAAATTGTCCACTAAAACAAAATCCTCTCCATTTCCTCCCCTTCATCTGTACTGATCTGAAAACACAGGATAGCTGAAAGCAGTATGGAAGCTGCCTACCAGGAAGTAGTGTTTACCTAACCAGCTTGTTCAGCGCAGCTGAAGGAAAGCAGATTGGGAAAGGAAGTGACTTTAGACTATTGAGACCAGATGTAGTGGCGTATCGCTGCAGAATGCTGTGGTAGCCATGCTGGTTAAGTGTGCCTTGAATTCTAAATAAATCACAGACAGTGTCACCAGCAAAGCCCCCCCACACCATAACACCTCCTCCATGCTTTACGTGGGAAATACAACATGTGGAGATCATCCGTTCACCCACATCGTCTCACAAAGACACGGCGGTTGGAACCAAAAATCTCCATTTGGAATCCAGACCAAAGGACAAATTTACACCGGTCTAATGTCCAATGCTCATATTTCTTGGCCCAAGCAAGTCTCTTCTTCTTATTGGTGTCCTTTACTAGTGGTTTCTTTCAGCAATTCAACCATGAAGGCCTGAATCACAGTTGATGTTGAGATGTGTGTTACTTGAACTCTGTGAAGCATTTATTTGGGCTGCAATTTCTGAGGCTGGTAACTCGAATGAACTTATCCTCTGCAGCAGAGGTAACTCTGGGTCTTACATTCCTGAGGTGGTCCTCATGAGAGCCAGTTTCATCATAGCGCTTGATGGTTTTTGCGACTGCACTTGAAGAAACGTTTAAAGTTCTTGAAATGTTCTGTATTGACTGACCACGTCTTAAAGTAATGATGGATTGTCGTTTTTTCTCTTTGCTTATTTGAGCTGTTCTTGCCATAGTATGGACTTGGTCTTTTACCAAATAGGGCTATCTTCTATATACCACACCTACCTTGTCACAATACAACTGATTGGCTCAAACGCATTAAGAAGGAAAGAAATTCCACAAATGAACTTTTAACAAGGCACACCTGTTAATTGAAATGCATTCCAGGTGACTACCTCATGAAGCTGATTGAGCGAATGCCAAAAGTGTGCAAAGCTGTCATCAAGGCAAAGGGTGGCTATTTGAAGAATCTCAAATATAAAATATATTTTAATTTAAAAAAATGTTGGTTACTACATGATTCCACTGAGAACTACCTAGTGACACGAGCCTACCAGACAAGCAAAATAACACTGAAACATGCATGAGAGCATCAGCTGTTCCGGCGACTGTGTGATCACGCTCTCCGCAGCCGATGTGAGTAAAACCTTTAAACAGGTCAACATTCACAAGGCCGCAAGGCCAGACGGATTACCAGGACGTGTACCCCTGAGCATGCGCTGACCAACTGGCAAGTGTCTTCACTGACATGTTCAACCTCTCCTTGTATGAGTCTGTAATAACAACATGTTTCAAGCAGACCATCATAGTCCCTGTGCCCAAGAGCACTAAGGTAATCTGCCTAAATGACTACCGACCCGTAGCACTCACATCTGTAGCCATGAAGTGCTTTGAAAGGCTGATCATGGCTCACATCAACACCATTATCCCAGAAACCCTAGGCCCACTCCAATTTGCATACCGCCCCAACAGATCCACAGATGATACAATTTATATTGCACTCCACACCGCCCTTTCACACCTGGACAAAAGGAACACCTATGTGAGAATGCTATTCATTGACTACAGCTCAGCAGTCAACACCATAGTGCCCTCAAAGCTCATCACTAAGCTAAGGACCCTGGGACTAAACACCTCCCTCTGCAACTGGATCCTGGACTTCCTGACGGGCCGCCCCCAGGTGGTAAGGGTAGGTAACAACACATCCGCCACGCTGATCCTCAACACGGGGGCCCCTCAGCGGTGCGTGCTCAGTCCACTCCTGTACTCCCTGTTCACTCATGACAAAGGGAGATGATTGTGGACTACAGGAAAAGGAGGACCGAGCACGCCCCCATTCTCATCGACGGGGCTGTAGTGGAACAGGTTGAAAGCTTCAAGTTCCTTGGCGTCCACATCACCAACAAACTATCACGGTCCAAGCACACCAAGACAGTTGTAAAGAGGGCACGGCAAAACCTATTCCCCCTCAGGAGACTGAAAAGATTTGGCATGGGTCCTCAGATCCTTAAAAGGTTCTACAGCTGCACCATCGAGAGCATCCTGACTGGTTGCATCACTTCCTGGTATGGCAACTGCTCGGCCTCCGACCACAAGGCACTACAGAGGGTAGTGCATATGGCCCAGTACATCACTGGGGCTAAGCTTCCTGCTTTTCAGGACCTCTATACCAGGCGATGTCAGAGGATGGCCCTAAAAATTGTCAAAGACTCTTTCCACCCTAGTCATAGACTGTTCTCTCTGCTACCGCACGGCAAGCGGTACCAAAGCGCTAAGTCTAGGTCCAAGAGGCTTATAAACAGCTTCTACCCCCAAGCCATAATACTCCTGAACAGCTAATCAAATGGCTATCCAGACTATTTGCATTGCCCTCCCCCCTTCTACACTGCTGCTACTGTTAATATCAATGCATAGTCACTTTAATAACTCTACCTACATGTACATATTACCTCGACACCGGTGCTCCCGCACATTGACTCTGTACCGGTACCCCCTGTATATAACCTCACTATTGTTATTTACTGCTGCGCTTTAATTATTTGTTATTCTAATCTAATTTTTTTTGTATTTTCTTAAAACTGCATTGTTGGTTAAGGGCTTGTAAGTAAGCATTTCATTGTAAGGTTGTATTCGGAGCATGAGACAAATACAATTTGATTTGGTTATTTCAAATTTTGACGTCTTCACTATGATTCTACAATGTAGAAAAAAGTATCAATAAAGAAAAACCCTTGAATGAGTAGGTGTTGTAAAACTTTTGACCGGTAGCGTACATATGATTCTCATGACTTCCTATTTCCTTACACCATTTGGCTTAACAAGATAAGAACAGAGCCCATATTCATAAGGCACTCCAGTGTGGGGATCATCATGATAACACATGGACTGATAAGATTACAGAAATCTCTGTAGTAGTGGGTATGAAGGCTTTGTACATAGTAACACAATAAAATAACAATAATGAGGCTATCTTTCCTTTTGTTTATTTAGCACATTTTCTCTTACTTTGTTAAAAACCTGCATTATTGGTTAAGGGCTTGTAAGTAAGCATTTAACGGTACGGCCTACACCTATTGTATTCGGCGCATGTGATAAATACATTATTTGATTTTGATTCAGCATGGTAATGTAAAGTCCAGTTACATCCAGGCTACAAACTGTTGTTGTGGGTAAACATATTACGGACTCGTTTCTGACCCCTTGTGGCCAGAGTCATACTACACTATCATAAATAAACACAAAAGAGCCATGGGAAAGGGGGATAACTTGCAGGTTGTACAACTGAATGCATTCAACTGAAATGTGTCTTCCGCATTTAACCCAACCCCTCTGAATCAGAGCGGTGCGGGGGGCTGCCTCAATCGACATCAAGGGTTCGAAGTGCAAGTTTCTTCCTGAAGTGCTTAACTCAGGTTTCCATTTGGGTGCTTCAAATTATATAGCACCATCTTACATGTATTTATTTATGTGTCTAGATGTCAGTAGCTGACAAACTCTTTCTACACACACAGGAAATGTAGACGGAAAACAAATATAACATACGTTACAACCACCGCCGTCAGTCCATACATCAGTTCATGTTCATCTTACAGGAACAATGTCAAAACCAGTCTTCTGGTAGGTAAGTTTCACAAAATTCCAACGTGTTCCATTTCCATCCTGTACCTGGGATTTCTGGGAAACCTGGGCATTTTGGGAAAGTTACATTTTGCAACCCTACTGGATAGTAGTCCCTTGGACTCTCTCAGACACAAATCTCTATAAATTCAAAATCCTCCCGGTAGATACACAACATCATTAGAATGAGACATAACTGTTTCTGCACGCTACAATAGTAAATCACTGCCTCATACCCTGAATCTAACCTGCACCATAGACAAGAGACACACTACACACTGAAACCTGAATGGATGCTTTAACACACACACACACACGTCAATACCAAAGACAACCCTCCTACAGAGACACATCTGTTAAACTGCATGGGGTAAACAAATTAGAAAGCAAACCTGTTTCGATGTCAGACAATAAGACTTTTTGGGGGAGTATCAAAATAAAAAATAAATTATGTTCAGTTTTGAACAAATTGATGTGATGTGGGATTTTATCATTAGGATTCTATTAAACTTAGGCTGCTCAAAAAGTACAGTTCTTGGGGAGTGTTTCTTTATTCTCCTAAAATGTTTGATAGTTGAATCTGGACTCTTATAACTGACATACTACACATTTAAATCCTTGTCTCATTGATTATGTGTCTAGATTTGTACTCACAACAGTGTCAGGTAGGTACATGAGGAAAAGAAGGCCTCCGATTGGATAAGCCAGATTGTCCGGTGTGACTTTCCCCTCCGTCATTGGCTGGGTGACTTCTTAGGAGCGGGTGGTGGGGTAGGATGGGGGAGCAGTGTACATAATTGGGTTTCTATGGCATTACCAACGAGTGTTGTTAGGGGTTCATTGCGCATAGCTGCCCATCGAAGCAGAGGAAGCCATTGTCTATAGGTATCCATGGCAATAGTTGCCGGGGTGTTGTCCAAAGCCGGACGGTTTCAGCACAACATTATAGGCGCAGACACAGACATGGGCACTGGATTAGCACTGCCATGGGGCCCAGTGCCTAGCATTCCTCTGCTTTCCGACTGGGGTAAGCAGCTACTAGGCTCGGCTCGGCTCCAGTGGCTGAGCCACAATGGCCGCCTCTGGTAGCAGGGGTCAACACCTCCGAATGGAAGCCGACTTCCTTAAAACTGAAAACGTTTACTAGAGCAAATGAACATATCTAATAGGCAATATTCCCTTAACATTTCAGAACATATAGCCCCAGAGAACGCTCTCGTTCAGGCTGTTTTGAGATAGATCCCTAGCAGCTGTCTTTCTAAACATTTCAGAACGTTTATCCCCAGTGAACGTGCCTCAGTCCCCGCTATGCAGAGATGAAGGGTGGAGGTGGATGGTGAGGGAGCAGCTAGTTGAGGTGGATGGTTTGCTTCATCAACTCATAGGTGATAAAGGCCACAGCCTGTGAGGGCACACAGCGGATGTAGTTGAGAGACAGGCCTCTGTACAGACCCTTCTTCACCCCATACTGACTGTATACATACTCAAGAGTCTTGGTCAGGGTACTGTAGAGGGAGACAAGTGGGAAGACAAAGTTATGCTTTATTTTACAGTGCTTAGCAGGAACGTATTTATCAATGACATTGTAATATGTTAATTACATGATAATAAAAGATAAAAATCAGTTAGCGATGTTTGGAACAGGTTATTCTGCCAGTGCCAGTCTGTTTGGCTGGTTAATACAGACAGAGACATACACACAAGCTCGGGAATGACATCATCAGACACACAAGCCCTCATTGTATGGAGTAGAACATAGAGTAAGACTGTTGAGTTACTGAGTGAGGAGGTTGTCTAGTAAATCATTACGGAGTATCAGGTGCTGGAGTAATTCCACTGCCACGGTGCAGCAGGGTGAACTGTGAAAGGCAGGCCTGGTATGCTGTAGTCTCCTTGAGGACCAACCATGTTCACTCATGACTGCACGGCAAGGCACGACTCCGACTCAATAATACCCACACTCCCAAAACTCCTATTGCCAAGCGATTTTTCTAAGTATTCAAACAGGGTCCTTTTGCCTTTCAGATCGTAATACATTAGATTATATGTGCAGGGGTATATACTTTTTTTTAATAAGAGCCCTGTGTTTGGAGAGGAAGGGTTAAATGGCGCCACTTCCCGACATTTGTCAGATTCGGGAAGCACCACTCCTAACTGCATCCTTCTCCTGGCAACATCCAAAGGATAGCTGGGAGAGGAGACGGAGAAGAGGAGTACTCTGGACAGGAGACAGAGAAGAGAAGGGGGGAACAGGGAGAGGAGAAGAACAGGTAGAGGAGACAAAGAAGAAGTGAACAGGGAGTGGAGAAGAGGGGAACAGGGAGAGGAGAAGAACAGGTAGAGGAGACAAAGAAGAAGTGAACAGGGAGTGGAGAAGAGGGGAACAGGGAGAGGAGAAGAACAGGTAGAGGAGACGAAGAAGAGGTGAACAGGGAGTGGAGAAGAGAAGAGGGGAACAGGGAGAGGAGAGAAGAGGGGAACAGGGAGAGGCAACGGAGAAGAAGGGAACAGCAAGAGGCAACAGAGAAGAGGCGGAACACGTAGAAAAGACAGAAGAGGTAAACAGGGAGAGGAGAAGAGGGGAACAGGGAGAGGAGAAGAGGGGGACAGGGAGAGGAGAAGAGGGGAACATGTAGAGGTAGAAGAAAAGGGGGGAACAGGGAGAGGAGAAGAGGGGAACAGGGAGAGGAGAAGAGGGGAACATGTAGAGGTAGAAGAAAAGGGGGGAACAGGGAGAGGAGAAGAGGGGAACATGTAGAGGTAGAAGAAAAGGGGGGAACAGGGAGAGGAGAAGATGGGAACATGTAGAGGTAGAAGAAAAGAGGGGAAGAGGGAGAGGAGAAGAGGGGAACATGTAGAGGTAGAAGAAAAGGGGGGAAGAGGGAGGAGAAAAGGGGAAGATGTAGAGGTAGAAGAAAATGGGGGAACAGGGAGAGGAGAAGATGGGAACATGTAGAGGTGGAAGAAAAGGGGGGAACAGGGAGAGGAGAAGAGGGGAACAGGGAGAGGAGAAGAGGGTAGGTCTTTAAAACCAATCAATCCATCAGTCAAACACCCAATCAGTCAATCAATCAACCTACGATATGGTCTGTGGATAGCTCCGGCCACCCCTTCCACAGAGCAGGTTGACGTGGGTCTTCAGCACCAGCACCTCTGGGTTGTCTGAGGATGGTCGTCCCAGTATCTCCTGGAAGTCTTCAACGTGCTGAAGGTAAAGAACAAGAACCCTGGAGGGAGGGAGGGAGAGATTGAGAGAGAGATTGAGAGAGAGCAGAGGAGGACAAAACAAATGAGGCCCACAATGAACTGGACAACATGTTAGTCACAACACCGTGTGTGTGTGTGTGTGTGTGTTCACCTGCATATGGAGTCATGCCTATAAGGGTTGGGATCAGTCCCTTGTAGAAGCCAGGGATGCTCCTTCCTTTAAAAAAGAAACACCACCACTGAGCATCAGTTAATGAGAAACACAAACACAGGTAACAGGTTGAATGTGAAACTGAAAGACAAATAAAGGGATAGGTCAGAACAAATAAAATAACATACCTTTAGGTATATGGTCTGGAAGGCATTTCTGATGCCCGTGTAGCGATGACGTCCTTTCATCTGGTAAGCCAGACAGGCTCTGATCACGTCAAGAGGGTACGTACATATCACTGCTGTCATCCCTGAGCAACAATAACATGATAAGATAAAATATACTCAACAACAACTGTTGGCGTTTTGTTGAAACTATTGTTGTGGAAAAATAATCAGGAGTAAGGAAGTATCTTCTCTGCATTATACAAGCCTCCGTTTGTCTTTTCTGGATTCTCCCTCCCTGCCATGAAAGAGGCCCTTTTCACCACTGATCTTCTCTCACCTGCCATAGCACCGACCATGGGCCTGTGGATGTGTCCAGAGACGCCCAGCTGTTTACTGAGGATCTTCTTGTATTTGTCAAAGGCCATGAACTGGATAGGGGAATATCCTGACCATCATGGCCCCATTGCCTTTATAAAGCCCCAGGTAACCCTCCTTCTTTTGCACGACACGGAGAGTAGCTACCACACCTTGAGGAGAGAGGGCGGGGAGAGAGAGTGAAGGAGAGAAATAAGCAAGAGATAATTGTGTGGAGGGATGTCATAGTTTCGTTTTCGCTGCAACCAGGTGTGAGAAGAAGGAAAACCAGTGTCAGATTTCCATGGGAGGGGTGATACATGAGTGACACTGACAAACCAACTGTCAAAAGACAGACATGTTTACATGTTCAGTAACACTTCCACTGCAGCAGAGTAATCCAGATCTTACCCAGGTCTTTGTCGTGGGGACTGTTGGCTTGCAGTAAGATCTTCACTCTGTCCAGAGGAGCAATGGTGTATTTGGCACATCATCATGCTATACCTAAACACACCCAGACAGATACAGACACTTTCAACATGAGCAAATCTGGGCTAGACTAAGTAAAATAACCATTAGATTTATCTGAAGAATTATCTGGATTTGGATAAATGCATATTACATCACTTTGGACAGGTCATGGGGTTTCTTTCCATGTTCAACATCTGACTAATAAGACAATCTTAGTTACAGATACAACAGAGTAATAGCCTCAATATAACTGGCAGATGGATGATGATACACTAACAGTTATAGCAACAGACCTTGACCACCGTCATGTGACTTCTCCAGGCACCGTATCTACAACAGACCTTGACCACCGTCATGTGACTTCTCCAGGCACCGTATCTACTGTATAGCAACAGACCTTGACCACCGTCATGTGACTTCTCCAGGCACCGTATCTACTGTATAGCAACAGACCTTGACCACCGTCATGTGACTTCTCCAGGCACCGTATCTACTGTATAGACAACAGACCTTGACCACCGGCATGTGACTTCTCCAGGCACCGTATCTACTGTATAGACAACAGACCTTGACCACCGTCATGTGACTTCTCCAGGCACCGTATCTACTGTATAGACAACAGACCTTGACCACCGTCATGTGACTTCTCCAGGCACCGTATCTACTGTATAGACAACAGACCTTGACCACCGTCATGTGACTTCTCCAGGCACCGTATCTATATTTGTATATTAATAAAAACCTGCACATTCAGTGCCAGTTTCCCTAACCTGCATTAAAGCTGGTATCCAGCCGTTTATGCAACAAACAACCAACACCGTTTCTTTCCCTCGGACATCATTGCACGCCATTTTGTTTTCCCAGAATTCTGGATGCTCCTCTCCTCCGTTTCATCAACAACACAAAAACAATAACAAATGCGCTGGGGGTGAACAGTGGTGCTGTTTCACCTGATGCTGACTGAACAGTGGTGCGGATTTCAGCTTTAAGCTTAGTCCTAGATTAAAATGCACTTTCAGTAAAGAATCGCCATTGAGCATGCTTTTTAATCCAGGTCCAAGACAAGTCAGCTTAATCTGGGTCTGTGAAACCTACCCACAAACTCATTATGCCTATGTCGCTCTACCAAGGTCTAGACGTATACCCATTTCTTCTGGATCTCTGGTGAGGTTTACACACTAATTTAGATGATAGTAGTCTGTTATTGCCAGATGAATTGCCTGCACACTATGCAGCTCATCAGAACCAGGGTTTGTGTCACTGGATGTGTACTACTGTATGTTCTGTATTGTATTTCTGTATTATCATCACTAGTGAAGTCTGCAGCCGCCCTTACCTCCAGCTACGAAGGAGCGGACAAAGTGATAGTCCCCTGAGTGTTGTTGGGATCACAGGACGACCACGGGTGAGACTGCAGCGTCCGTTGCCATGATGTGTGAGTTCAATCAGGACCCGAATGCATCCATAATTATGCAAAGAAAAAAACACAACAGCTACATGACATTCTCACCCAGCATTAAAAAGGACAACGCTCGACGTCATCATCAGACCACCAATATAACTTACTAACACTGACATTCTGCCTTGCCTTGAGAGGCACATAATGATGTGAGGCATAACGTTGTAAACTGTTGATCACTAAAACAATGTATAATCAATACATAGTTTGGTTAGCTGGCTAGTCACGTATCAAAACAAAAAAAATAGCTAGTAGTAGCTAGCTGTCATTGAAGTCGAGTTATCGTGCTACCGTTACTAGCAGATGAACGTTAACTAGTGAACTAGCTACAATTTCGAATCTCTACTATTGAATGGACTGTTCAAACACTGACTCACAGTTCAATCGACTGTTGCTGTACTAATAACTTATATTAGCCATCTTACCCACTGCTAGGTCAACACTGTCAGATGAACAACTGTTGCAACACAAATCTCGCTAGCGGCGCGTTAGCATTTGCAGGTAGCCTCCGTCGCTTCCTGATTCCCCGAAGAAACCTGCCTAGCGGGCACTCGTGGAGACAACCTCACCGAGCGACAATTGTGAGTTCAGTTTCCGGTCACTATTTTTGCGAGAAATGCATAGCTAAAGAATAGCCAAACGTGATTAGGCAAACAGCAATAAAATAAACAACTGGCTACCGGTTAAATGTATGTATGAAGGGTTAAGGCACATGTTTTTATGATCACTAACAACTGGTGCCCTTCATGTGCACAGATCGAGTGTCGCACTGTCGCATGCGAATGACGTCATTGATAAATAATAAAAATGGCATAATTAAACCATAAATGTGTCAATTCATAATATGTAAACAACTGCCTAAACACTTTATAATTTGCTACATATAGGGTCAAATAGTACTTGTGTGGAGCAGGTTAGTTTTTAAGGTGTTATTATTACACAGTTCTAAAACATATTTTTAAAGCTGTTATTATTACACAGTTGTAAACCATACAGAATATGAAGCACAACATTAGCTTGTTAAAGGTTATCTAGGGTTTGAAGTAGTTTGATAGTAGTTTGTTACCTCTACTCATTAGAGAAAGTAGACAAATGCTCCATTCCAGGTTTTCCCAATGACCCTTCACTCCAGAGCTGAGTTGACTCGAGACCGTAGGTCGCGTCTGGGAGAGGAGGGAGAGAGGGCTTCCCCGAATGGATTGACACAAGAAGGATTTACGCTTTAAATTGTGTTTTATTCAGTATGGCTATATACGTGTTTGATAAAAACAGTATTGGTAGATTGTGTCAATGTATCAGCGTTGTAAAGAAGAGCTACTAACCAGCCATATTTTCCGAGTGAAACCAATACAATGATCGTCAGTGTCTATCAGGAGTGGAATATTATTAGCAATTCAGACAGTGCAACTGTCTCTCTGGTATGTAAAGTATTTGAGCTGCCTTTTAAAGTCAACGTGTAAATAACATCTAAACCAACAACACTTATATTATTTGTGACATTCACGAATAGCTTAGCCAGCCATCCAATGCCACGAGTGTCAAATACTCGATATTTTTCGGACATTCGGTCAAGTGCAAGAAAATCTACTCGACGCGGCAAAAGTGTTGCAAGCTGGTTACAACATTGTCATTACGCTTCCGTCCGAAACTCGTGCAGTAAAAAAGTAGGCCGCGAGCCAAGTCCGGTGTTGTGTGGCAGCCTATACTTTTTAAAGGGCTTCACTTCTGCCTTTTAACTGTTAAATGGCTTAGCCTAAATATACAATAAATACCACCGCCATGCGGAAGAAGAAGGAGCGTTAGGAGATTTTAGCATATTGATTAATAATACAAATCTATTATTGATATCGCAATGAATCATTTATTTATATGAAAGGGTTATTGTGTAATCTGTTAACTACATGGTAATAGGCATGTCTCTACTTCACGGATCATTGCTTTGACTAGGTGTTGTGTGTTGTAAACTGTTTAGTCCGCTAAGCCAAATACGGACCGTATTTGGCACGGCAGGCCCAGCGCCATTCCTTTCGTTAAAGGGACACAGTAGGGAAAACTGCAGTAGCCTAAAGTGGGCTCACAAGGCGAGTTTATTGAACATGATCAGTTGAAAGTGAAAGACGGCTGGTAACTCGACAATCTTCAACACTATACAACTAACCCATATAGTTACACCTGATACCTCATACATGTTCTATTTGCAGTCACACGCTTCATTGCCCGAATGCAACACCATGCAGTTCAAGATTTCTAAACATCTGCTACAAATTATACAATTGGGTTCTCTTATACCCAGTACATACAAAACAAACGTGTGACCAGGCTTGTTTTGTTAGGAAAATAAAACAGTTTTCTCCTTAGCGTTGTCAGTCAAACACGGACGTGTTTGGGTGTGTTATATAGGCACTAATAGAGAAACAGACAGTTATTTTAACATATTTTTTTTTTTCTTGATCAATTCCCTCCAGGTCCTTGCACAGCTTTTCAACATGGTGGGAAAATAACTCAGCATTTGGGTGTCAGTGTAAGCCAGTAATCCACTCTCCAAAAAATTAAGGAAGAGAGAAAAAAAAGCTGAAGTTGGAGCACAGCTGAGAACAACCATTCACCTGGTTCCCATGCCGACTGCCCCATCTCTGCCCTCTCACATCCTCCACTATGCCTCCTACTCCCAAACCCCCTAAGAGACAACCCCCACCACAGACAAGGAATGGCTGCAAGGTGATACCCACAACAACAACCACCACTACCACCACCGCCAAGAGGCAGATCTCCAACTCCAGCAAGTCCAGAGGAAAAGCCTTTGAGAGCCCACAGTCGACACCAAAACCCCCCCAAAGATCCACAACCAGGACCCAGGCCCAGCCGGCCAGAAGCCCAGGGAGGAGTGGGCTTGGCAGTCAGGTCCCGGGGGGGTCCCCTGGTAGGGTTAACCATGCCCCTGTGCATGTAACAGGATCAGTGAGGCTAAGGAGCCGGGGTAATCCTCTGCTACAGCATGGGGTGGGAGAGGATCCACCGGGGCGCAGGATGTCCTTACGGGGCATGGGGTGCTCCAAGAAGTTTCCTCCCCTGACGGTAAAGCCTAGCAGGGGAGGGAAGAAAGCCAGAGGGAGGGGGGCGAGGGGAGCAAGGGGTCAGAGATGGAGCGAAAGAGGGATTGAGCAAGGACCTGAGGAGTCTGACCCTGGTAGTATAGACCCTAGTGTGATTGACCAAGAGAAGGAGGTAGTCAGCCATGATAGAGAGGGCCAACCTCTTAACCTAAGGACTGAACTTGATGACCCTTCCTGTGTTGACCAGCAGGAACCAGGAGTCGGCCATGATGGTAAGGGCAAACTTCTTAACCTGAGGACTGATGACTCAGCTAGTGATGACAAACATGAAGAGTTAGTTGCCCATAATGGTGACGCGGTTGGTACTAACCCACATAATAAGCCTTTCAGCCATAGTGGTGAGGGCAACAACTCGGAGCTCAATGACCCCATCAGTGTTGACCAACAACAGGAAAAGCTAGTCAATAACATTAGTGAGGGCAATTCAGGGCAATTCTACCAGAGCCATGAGCTTGGTGACTCTACCAGTGATGAGAGGCAGGAAGTGTCAGTCGTCCCTAAAGGTGAAGACAACGCCAAGATTAACCTTGGAGCTGAGCAGATTGAGATGGAGCAGAGAGAGAGAGATACTCATGCAGAGGAGCAGAGAGGAGGGGAGAGGTTGGAGAAGGACGGAAAGGAAGCAGTGGAGAAGGAAGGAGAGGAAGCAATGGAGGAAGGAGAAAAGACGGATGAAGAAAAGAAGAAAGCAGAGGAGGAGGAGAGAGTGGAGATAGTCAAGGTGAAGGAGACTAAGGAAAGAGAGGAGAAAGACGAGAGACTGGAGAAGAGAGAGGTTATCAGCAGACCTCCAGACACAAGCTCCAGTATGTCTGTCTCTCAGCACCAAAAGCCACCTCTGCAGGATGACGTGTTGATGATGCAATCACCTGTCCATCCCCCATCTGTCTCTGAACCAGCCACCTCAGACCTGGTGTCACCCCCTCTCTCTCATCCTCACCCGACCTTTCCACTTCACCCCGCAATGTCACATGACATTAAGGTTTTTAACCAAGGTGCAAAACTAATCCAACCTACCCAAACTGTTGAAATCCATAAACCTTTAAAAGTCCCAACTACTTTCCATGAGACATCACAGACGACCTCAGTGCACCCAATATCACTAAGTCTCTCAGTTGCCTTCCTCAGTGAACCCCACAAGTCCCTGTGTGTAATCCCAGCGAACCCAGCACTCAGTCAGAGCCTGGAGAGCCCTGTCTCTCCAGAGGCTAGACAACTTCTCAGACCAGTGGACGAAGAGACCAAAGAGTCATCCAATCACCTCAATGCAAAATTATCTTCATCATCTGCATCATCATCGTCAGACCTGTACACCAGCGCGGAGGCCCCCATCACTGTGTCTGTACCTGACCTGGGTCCATTGTCAAACAACCACAACAATTACCCAGAAGAACCACCATCCTCATCATCACTCACATACACAAAGAAAGACGTTTTCACCACTGGGTCTGAACCAGACAAAGACATTGTATCTGTCTCTGATTGTGACCTAGGTTCTGGTCCAATGACTCACAACAAGTACAACCAAGATGAGCCACAACCATCACTCCCAAACACAGACACAAGGTCTGAACCAAACACAGGGTCTGAACCAAACACAGATATTGCATCTGTCTCTGTATCTGATCTGGGTTCAGTGCCGAAGACCTCCTCCATCCCTAACCAGGAGAGTTCTAGCTCCAAGTTCTCATTCTCCTTCTCCTGCAGCTCTGAGAGCACCCAATCATCCTACTCCTTCGACACTGAGTCAGAGACTGGATATGGGGAACCTAGCCCCCCTGGACACCCTAGCCTGGACCTGGGACACCTGGACGGGGGCACATCTCTGCCCCGAACCCCACGGATCATCCAGAGGAGGGAGAGGAAGAAGAGGAGTAGGTGTGGAGGGTGTGAGCCGTGCCTAAGGAAGATCAACTGTGGCCAGTGTAGCTGCTGTCTGAACCGCAGGACTGGACACCAGATCTGTAAACTGAGGAAGTGTATGGAGCTGAGGAAGAGGAGGCCAATGTCACTGCTCACACTAACATCTACTCAGGTAAGGTTTTTTCTAAGGCGTAGAGTAAACTTTAGGCTAAAACTGGAAAAGGCTGCTTATAAACTCCTTATAAACCTAATAACTTTTAACGTTTTATTATTCACTTGTGTATAACCATTATAAGGAGTTTAAAAGCAGACCTTAAGGTAAAATTGACCAAGTCAATTGACCTTTCTTTAGAGAATACTGTACGTGCTGAGAAAGTCACCTAACTGCAACTGACCCCAAAGCCACAGAGAGTCTAAAGCCAGCTTGTTATTGTCACTACTTCTCTAAGTTGTCATATGCCTGTGGCGATGCTATGCTATGGACTGACTGAGAGGATACGTGAGGCGTAGTCTGTTGGTCTGTGACAGTTTATGGTGTGTGTGTGTGTGTGTGTGTGTGTGTGTGTGTGTGTGTGTGTGTGTGTGTGCGTGTGCGTGTGCGTGTGCGTGTGTGTGTGCTCTGGGTTCTCCAAAATATGTGGTGAAATGAAGTGGGAGGAGAGAGAGCATGTAAAGGGCTGAGGATAGAAAAGGACGGGGTCAGTTGGAGAGGATAGAATGTTCTGGACAGTGAGATTGCATTGATACTATATGGGAAAGAAAAGGGTACTGTGCTTGACAACTGTGGTCAACAAAGGAGGTGACATAAGGAGGGATTCACGGGTCCCTGTGGCTGTCCTCCACCCACAGGGGCCAAAGAGACCAGGGGCCAAGGGGCCTTACCCCTCCACTGTCCTCTCCTCTCCACTCTGGCCCCATGACAGCATGGAGCCTAATGTTTCATGTGTGCCAGCCTAGTCCACATAGTAAAATCGCAATAAGAGGTCATTCAACTCCCATGGATTTAAATTCAACAGCATTTTGGGGTTTATATGATGCCACCCTCATATAGAGTTAAAACTACTCTGGTCATAGGGTTGATTATTATTACATTTATGACACTAAATGGAGTAAATATCCAATCACATTGAACTCTCAGGGAGTTGATCAAATTTAACTCTACATGCCATTTCACACTTTCAGTGTCGTTTTTAATTCACTCCCATGCCATTTTACACTTTTCTGTGTTGTTTTGAATTAACAACTCCGTCAGAGTATATTTTTACTCTTGCTGTTTGCTTTGTAAATCCAACCACTTACAGATTGAAATTGTTAAGAAAATTGTGTTATTTATCTTTGCATAGCATAAGATAAATAACAATCAATGTACATGCGAAAACACAGATATTGAAACAAATAAATTCTAAAAATCAACCTGTAACATAGCATTCTGGGAAATACGAGTTAAAAACATTAGCACTGTGAATGTAACACTTCTTGCAGTGTACTTCAAAGAAGTCTAAAGAGTGTGTGGATACTCCATACAGATGTAGGATCTTTTTTTGATCACCCTGTTGCAGGAGAACTTGTAGTGTATTTGACACCACCCCTGGTTAAAGGGGGAATAAGGCAGCCCAAGAGTTAACACAGGAACTTTATTCACATAGAGGAAAATTCAGGTACATGGGGCTGTAGTGGAATGGTAGTGGTTCTGTAATGGACAGAAACAGAGGTAATGAATACAGTGTACACAATTCAAGGTCACACTTTATTTGGATAGTCCAGATTTCCCATCTGTAGATGCTCTACAGATGGTCATACTATCAACAAACTATCTGTTGATAAGCAACTGCTTGGCTAATTTTAGGGTTAGGGTTAGGTTTAGAGTTAGTGTTAAGTTTAGGGTTAAGGTTAGAGTAAGGGTTAGGGCTAGGGTTAGGGCTAGGGTTAGAGTAAGGGTTAAATCAAATCAAATCAAATTTTATTGGTCACATACAGTTGTGGCCAAAAGTTTTGAGAATGACACAAATATTAATTTTCGCAAAGTTTGCTGCCTCTGTTTGGATGATGGCAATTTGCATATACTCCAGAATGTTATGAAGAGTGATCAGAGAAATTGCAATTAATTGCAAAGTCCCTCTTTGCCATGCAAATGAACTGAATCCCCCAAAAACATTTGCACTGCATTTCAGCCCTGCCACAAAAGGACCAGCTAACATCATGTCAGTGATTCTCTCGTTAACACAGGTGTGAGTGTTGACGAGGACAAGGCTTGAGATCACTCTATCATGCTGATTGAGTTCGAATAACAGACTGGAAGCTTCAAAAGGAGGTGCATGGAATCATTGTTCTTCCTCTGTCAACCATGGTTACCTGCAAGGAAACACGTGCCATCATCATTGCTTTGCACAAAAAGGGCTTCACAGGCAAGGATATTGCTGCCAGTAAGATTGCACCGATATCAATAATTTATCAGATCATCAAGAACTTCAAGGAGAGCGGTTCAATTGTTGTGAAGAAGGCTTCAGGGCGCCCAAGAAAGTCCAGCAAGCGCCAGGACCGTCTCCTAAAGTTGATTCAGCTGCGGGATCGGGGCACCACCAGTACAGAGCTTGCTCAGGAATGGCAGCAGGCAGGTGTGAGTGCATCTGCACGCACAGTGAGACGAAGATTTTTGGAGGATGGCCTGGTGTCAAGAAGGGCAGCAAAGAAGCCACTTCTCTCCAGGAAAAACATTCAGGGACAGACTGATATTCTGAAAAAGGTACAGGGATTTGACTGCTGAAGACCTGGGTAAAGTCATTTTCTCTGATGAATCCCCTTTCCGATTGTTTGGGGCATCTGGAAAAAAGCTTGTCCGGAGAAGACAAGGTGAGTGTTACCATCAGTCCTGTGTCATGCCAACAGTAAAGCATCCTGAGACCATTCATGTGTGGGTTTGCTTCTCAGCCAAGGGATTGGGCTCACTCACAATTTTGCCTAAGAACACAGCCATGAATAAAGAATGGTACCAACACATCCTCCGAAAGCAACTTCTCCCAACCATCCAGGAACAGTTTGGTGATGAACAATGCCTTTTCCAGCATGATGGGGTACCTTGCCATAAGGCAAAAGTGATAACTAAGTGGCTCGGGGAACAAAACATCGATATTTTGGGTCCATGGCCAGGAAACTCCCCAGACCTTAATCCCATTGAGAACTTGTGGTCAATCCTCAAGAGGCGGGTGGACAAATAAAACTCCACATATTCTGACAAACTCCAAGAATTGATTATGCAAGAATGGGCTGCCATCAGTCAGGATGTGGCCCAGAAGTGAATTGACAGCATGCCAGGTCAGATTGCAGAGGTCTTGAAAAAGAAGGGTCAACATTGCAAATATTGACTCTTTGCATCAACTTCATGTAATTGTCAATAAAAGCCTTTGACACTTATGAAACGCTTGTAATTATACTTCAGTATTCCATAGTAAGATCTGACAAAAATATCTAAAGACACTGAAGCGGCAAACTTTGTGGAAATTAATATTTGTGTCATTCTCAAAACTTTTGGCCACGACTGTACACATGGTTAGCAGATGTTAATGCGAGTGTAGCGAAATGCTTGTGCTTCTAGTTCCGACCATGCAGTAATATCTAACCAGTAATCTAACAATTTCACAACAACTACATTATACACACAAGTGTAAAGGAATGAATAAGAATATGTACATATTGTCACAATTCCAAAAGTGGTGATGAAGGAGTCAGGCGCAGAGAGCAGGGTAGTGAGAAGCAAGTGGATTTAATATTCCAAAAGAATATAACGAGACGGCTACGCCACACATACAAGGGCGCGTCAAGTACAGTCCAAAACAAACAGGACAAAATCCACATGGAACAGACACCACAAGAAAATACGACACCACAAACAGAAAAACAAGCCCGCACAAAAGTCGGCGGGCCAACTGGGTTTAAATAGCCCACAATAAACCTAAACACAAAACAGGTGCAACAAATCAGACAAAACTAAATGAAACAGAAAAGGGGATCGGTGGCAGCTAGTAGGCCGGAGACGACGACCGCCGAGCGCCGCCCGAACGGGAAGAGGCACCATCTTCGGCGGGATTCGTAACAGTACCCCCCCCCCCCCCTGACGCGCGCCGACCCCGGCCTCGAGGGCGACCCGGAGGGCGAGGAGCAGGGCGATCCGGGTGGAGGCGGTGAAAGTCCCCCAAGAGGGAAGAATCCAAAATGTCCCCCACCGGTACCCAGCACCTCTCCTCCGGACCGTACCCCCCCCCCAGTCCACGAGGCACTGCAGGCCCCTCACCCGGCGTCTCGAGTCCAGAATAGCTCGTACCGTGTACGCCGGGGACCCCTCGATGTCAAGAGGGGGCGGAGGGACCTCCGGCACCTCACCTTCCTGAAGGGGACCAGCTACCACCGGCCTGAGGATAGACACATGAAACGAGGGGTTAATACGATAGTAAGAGGGAAGTTGCAATCTATAACACACCTCGTTTATCCTCCTCAGGACTTTAAATGGCCCCACGCACTGCGGCCCCAGCTTCCGGCAGGGCAGGCGGAGGGGCAGGTTTCGGGCCGAGAGCCAGACCCTGTCCCCTGGTGCGAACACAGGGGCCTCACTGCGGTGGCGGTCAGCGCTCTTCTTCTGCCGTCCACTGGCCTGCTGAAGAGAGTCCTGGACTGCCCGCCAGGTCTCCCTAGAGCGCTGTACCCACTCCTCCACCGCAGGAGCTTCGGTCTGACTCTGATGCCACGGAGCCAGGACCGGCTGGTTGCCCAGCACGCATTGAAATGGCGATATGTTCGTGGAGGAGTGACGGAGTGAGTTCTGCGCCAACTCCGCCCATGGGACGTACCTCGCCCATTCTCCTGGCCGGTCCTGGCAATACGACCTCAGAAACCTACCCACTTCCTGGTTTACTCTTTCCACCTGCCCATTACTTTCGGGGTGATAACCAGAGGTCAGGCTGACCGAGACCCCCAGACGCTCCATAAACGCCCTCCAAACACGGGACGTGAACTGGGGACCTCGATCAGATACGATATCCTCCGGCACCCCGTAGTGCCGGAAGACGTGGGTAAATAGAGCCTCCGCAGTCTGTAGGGCCGTAGGGAGACCAGGCAATGGGAGGAGACGGCAGGACTCGGTATGTGGAGACGGTATATAGTCTCCACATTGACTCAGTACCGGTACCCCCTGTATATAGTCTCCACATTGACTCAGTACTGGTGCCCCCTGTATATAGTCTCGCTACTGTTATTTTACGGCTGCTCTTTAATTATTATTTTTATTTATTTTTTACTTTACTCTTATTTTTCTTAAAACTGAATTTTTTGTTAGGGCTCGTAAGTAAGCATTTCGGCGCATGTGACAATACAATTTGATTTGATTTGATGAGTTAGACTTGAGTTATTGAAATAGCCTACCAAAATATGTCGAACACACAGCACTTGCTAGCATCCTAAAATCACCACATAACAATCCTCTAACCTAAAACATGTGGTCAACAGAAACAAAATTAACAGAGATCTCTGAAAACCTCACACTATTCTACATCCAATTATAGTGTTGTAATAGCAAGAATACTTACCTAGACCTACAAATCCCAATTGTTGAAAATTACATGAGAATGCAGATGGGAGACTCCATCTTTCCGTAGCCTATTCAAAATGTATTTTGAATTTGAAGCATGCTGGTCAAACAGGCTATAGCCTACCTTTAGTCTAAATCAGTATTTATTAATACTGTTAAATAGGCTAGATTGTAATGTTGCTCAGTAAAATAATAGGCCTACAGAGTATTAGGTTACAGACAAAACTGAACTATTCGCTGCTCTCAGTCAGGCATTCGATGATCATCACATAAAAAATCCTCCTACTCAAATATTTGGTCAGCAGAAATAAGAAACCGTCATAATGTTCTCCATCATACTATAGGGATGTCATTATGAAAATATTAAGCTGTACAACACAAATCAATTATTTTAGATACAACCCGAAAATGCATGTTAAATTTCACTGCCATACAAGTCAAAACAATTTTGTTGGCTTGCGCCGCAATAAAGCTGCATTTTTTAAATCTTTCGGATCAATTTGGGTTGGATTCTTTCTCAGCTCAGATATGTTTTTGGTCAAATCTGGTCAACCTTGTATCTGAATCGGACATTGATTTTCAAAAACAATGACCGGATCCTGTCTGGGTCGGTTAGGAATTTAACGGATTCAATTAGGTTCGGATCTCAATTTTGGGATCTGAGAAGATCTCTAGCTTGCTGCTGTCTCTGCTTGAAGGATACTGAGAAGCGTGTGACCTGGAGAGTCAGAAGGGTGTCGACCCCTACCAACTGCCATAGCAACTGCCATGTCAACCAATCAGGGCCAAGTCACACAGGTCAGAGAGAGTTTGAGAAGCCGGTTTATGGTACCCCTAGACTCTCATGCACTGCTCCTGGGAGATGGGGAGTGGAGTGTGCAACTTGAAAGGGTTGTGAGGTGCTGATAAGAATCACCGAAAGGGAATATACAGTACCAGTCAAAAGTTTGGACACACCTACTTATTCCAGGGTTTTTATTGTAGAATAATAGTGAAGACATCAAAACTATGAAATAACACATATAGAATCATGTAGTAACCAAAAAAGTAGTAAACTAATCAAAATATATTTTAGATTTTAGATTCTTCAAATAGCCACCCTTTGCCTTGATGACAGCTTTGCACACTCTGGGCATTCTCTCGACCAGCTTCATGAGGTAGTCACCTGGAATGCATTTCAATTAACAGGTGTGCCGTGTTAAAAGTTAATTTGTGGAATTTCTTTCCTTCTTACTGCGTTTGAGCCAATCAGTTGTGTTGTGACAAGGTAGGGTTGGTATACAGAAGATAGCCCTGTTTGGTAAAAGACCAAGTTCATATTATGACAAGAACAGCACAAATAAGCAAAGAGAAACTACAGTCTATCATTACTTTAAGACATGAAGGCCAGTCAATCCGGAAAATTTCAAGAACTTTTAAAGTTTCTTCAAGTTCAGTCGCAAAAACCATGATGAAACTGGCTTTCGTGAGGACCGCCACAGGAAAGGAAGACCCAGAGTTACCTCTGCTGCAGAGGATAAGTTCATTAGAGTTACCAGCCTCAGAAATTGCAGCCCAAATAAATGCTTCACAGAGTTCAAGTAACAGACACATCTCAACATCAATTGTTCAGAGGAGACTGCGTGAATCAGGCCTTCATGGTTGAATTGCTGCAAAGAAACCACTACTAAAGGACACTAATAAGAAGAAGAGACTTGCTTGGGCCAAGAAACACGGGCAATGGACATTAGACCGATGGAAATGTGAGATTTTTGGTTCCAACTGCCATGTCTTTGTGAGACGCAGCATAGGTGAATGGATGATCTCCACGTGTGTATTTCCCACCGTGAAGCATGGAGGAGGAGGCGTGATGGTGTGGGTGTGCTTTGCTGGTAACACTGTCAGTGACTTATTTAGAATTCAAGGCACACTTAACCAGCATGGATACCACAGCATTCTGCAGCGATACACCATCCCATCTGGTTTGTGCTTAGTGGGACTATCATTTGTTTTTCAACAGGACAATGACTCAACGCACCTCCAGGCTCTGTAAGGGCTATTTGACCAAGATGGAGAGTGATGGAGTGCTGCATCAGATGACCTGACTTCCACAATAACCCGACCTCAACCCAATTGAGATGGTTTGGGATTAGTTGGAGTGAAGGAAAAGCAGCCAACAAGTGCTCAGCATATGTGGGAACTCCTTCAAGACTGTTGGAAAAGCATTCCAGGTGAAGCTGGTTGAGAGAATGCCAAGAGTGTGCAAAGCTGTCATCAAGGCAAAGGGTGGCTACTTTAAAGAATCTCAAATATAAAATATATTTTGATAAACACTTTTTTGGTTACTACATGATTCCATATGTGTTATTTCATAGTTTTGATGTCTTCACTATTATTCTACAATGTAAAAAAAATAGTAAAAAAATTAAGAAAAACCCTTGAATGAGTAGGTGTGTCCAAAATTTTGACTGGTACTGTATATTTCCCATTATTTCCATTTATCCCTGGGAGTCAGTGGACAGGACTGGGCCTCTGGAGGCTAGAGGGAACAGGACTGGGCCTCTGGAGGCTAGAGGGAACAGGACTGGGCCTCTGGAGGCTAGAGGGAACAGGACTGGGCCTCTGGAGGCTAGAGGGAACAGGACTGGGCCTCTGGAGGCTACAGGGAACAGGACTGGGCCTCTGGAGGCTAGAGGGAACAGGACTGGGCCTCTGGAGGCTAGAGGGAACAGGACTGGGCCTCTGGAGGCTAGAGGGAACAGGACTGGGCCTCTGGAGGCCAGAGGGGGTGGTGGAGCAGGACTGGGACTCTGGAGGCTAAAGGGGGCATTGGTCGCTCTTTATCTGGCAAGATTAGTTTACTGATGAGTAGTAGTGACTCTTAAGTTCTGGGTGAGACAACAGAGCAGTGCAGGCAGGGATGTAGTGGATGGTAAGCACCGTTTACCTTTTTATTTGGTTAATGACCGTTTACCCACTTATTATTGCGTTCCCAGTGTTGATCAACACTCAGAACACTAATATTCTTGATCTGAGTTCTAATCGCGCCTGCCTCTCTGCGAACGAGTGGAATCATGATTCAGGTATGCTCGTTATGTTCGCATGCTAACTTGCTGTCTAGTAGGATGGAGTTAGAAGCTGAAGTTAAACGGAGCCTGACCTCAGCAGGAGCAGTTGACTGAAATTAATTAAACTAGCTATAATCTTAACAAAAGATAGGCTACTATAAGTTCTCATAACAAAATAACTTTGCTTTATAAAGAGAGAGAAACCAATCAAAGAGGTTAGTAGTACAGTGGTTCCCAAACTTGCGTTCGGGGACCCTTGTGAGGTCCCCTGAAATTGAAATAGGATCCCCTGAGAGAATCCTCAATCTTATCGAAACACATGAATAACTTGTTTCTCTTCAAATGGGTATAGAAAACAACATTTTAGAGTCAACAAAGGCCTTTTACACTGTTTGAATGCACTTTCATGTCATTATGTGTTGGGACAGCCAGTGGGACTTAAAATTGAGTGAAATACAAAAGACAATTTAAATATAAAGACAATTTAATATTATTGTCATGTATATAAAATATCTATTTTTAAAACTGCTTTAAAGAGAGTAGTGAGACAGATAGTGGTGGGGCAGGCAGTGTGAGGCCGAGGCAGGCTGTGAGGCCGAGGCAGGCTGCAATGCAGGAGGCTGAGGAAACACGGAGTCAGAGAGAGGAACCGAGCAGAGAGAGAAGGTTAGTAGTACAGTGGTTCCCAAACTTGGGGTCCCCTGAGAGAATCTGTAATCTTATCAAACACGTCAATAACTTGTTTCTCTTCAAATGGGTATAGAAAACAACATTTTAGAGTCAACTAAGGGCCTTTTACACTGGTGCACTTTAGCAGCTAACAATACAGAAAACTGAATTGCAGTGCAGCTCACATGAGATACCAAGAACATGAACGTGATTAAAAAGATTTTTCTGGACTTTTCTAGTGTCCAGTCCAAATTAACTATTTTGATAGGGATGACCTGATGTGCATTTTGTCATTTTTTACTGATGAAAATTACATTAGGCCTTCCCTATAGAACTGCATGAAAATGACATTAGGCCTTCCCTATAGAACTGCATGAAAATGACATTAGGCCTTCCCTATAGAACTGCATGAAAATTACATTAGGCCTTCCCTATAGAACTGCATGAAAATTACATTAGGCCTTCCTTATAGAACTGCATCAAAATGACATTAGGCCTTCCTTATAGAACTGCATGAAAATGACATTAGGCCTTCCCTATAGAACTGCATGAACATTACATTAGGCCTTCCCTATAGAACTGCATGAACATGACATTAGGCCTTCCCTATAGAACTGCATGAACATTACATTAGGCCTTCCCTATAGAACTGCATGAACATTACATTAGGCCTTCCCTATAGAACTGCATGAAAATGACATTAGGCCTTCCCTATAGAACTGCAGGAAAATGCAGTCAAACAATACAGTTTTGAAAATGTCATATGTTCTGGTTTATACCGGTGGTTGTTCGTCTTATCTTTACCCACCCAGTGTGTGTGTGTGTGTACATGTGTGGGTGGGTGGGTGGGTGGGTGGCGTGATCTGCTCTGCCTCTCTCTGACAGTTTAAACTGATGGTTTCACCTTCATAATAACACACTTCCTGGCTGATTTGCAGTACTTATTATAAAGCTTTGTGAAGGTTGTGACAACTTTTACGAACGGATGATTTCAGCCTGAGGATAAGAAATTGGCTGGCTGGCTAAAAATGTTCCTAAAGGACATCGATAAGATACGTTCTGTAGAATGGGATGTGTGTTTGTTTGTGTGTGTGTGTGTGTGTGTGTTTGTGTGTGTGTGTGGCACTTTTACATGATGTCACATCTATGCATAGTAAGAGCTTCAGTGCTGAATATATCGCTCCCTCATAGAGTGTTCAGAGTCAGACAGGTCCCTGTTGCATCGCTGTTGAACATGTGTGATTGAAAAAGAGACAGAGTGCCTTCAGTTGAGCGGTTGCAGTGTGCAGTGTGTGTGTGTGTGTGTGTGTGTGTGTGTGTGTGTGTGTGTGTGTGTGTGTGTGTGTGTGTGTGTGTGTGTGTGTGTATATATATATATACAGTGCATTCGGAAAGTATTCAGACCCCTTTACCTTTTCCACATTTTGTTACATTACAGCCTCATCAATCTACACACAATACCCCATAATGACAAAGCAAAAACATTTTTGCAAATTTATTATAAAAAAAATGGGCCACTCAAGGACATTCAGAGACTTGTCCCGAAGCCACTCCTGCGTTGTCTTGGCTGTGTGTTTAGGGTCATTGTCCTGTTGGAAGGTGAAACTTCGCCCCAGTCTAAGGTCCTGAGTGCTCTGGAGCAGGTTTTCATCAAGGATCTCTCTGTACTTTGCTCTGTTCATCTTTCCCTTGATCCTGACTAGTCTCCCAGTCCCTGCCGCTGAAAAACATCCCCACAGCATGATGCTGCCACCACCATGCTTCACCGTAGGGATGGTGCCAGGTTTCCTCTAGACGTGACGATTGGCATTCAGGCCAAAGTGTTCGATCTTGGTTTCATCGGACCAGAGAATCTTGTTTCTCATGGTCTGAGTCCTTTAGGTGCCTTTTGGCAAACTCCAAGCGGTGTGTCATGTGCCTTTTACTGAGGAGTGGCTTCCGTCTGGCCACTCTACCATAAAGGCCTGATTGGTGGAGTGCTGCAGAGATGGTTGTCCTTCTGGAAGGTTCTCCCATCTCCACAGAGGAACTCTGGAGCTCTGTCAGAGTGACCATCAGGTTCTTGGTCACCTCCCTTACAAAGACCCTTCTCCCCCGATTTCTCAGTTTGGCTGGGCGGCCAGCTCTAGGAAGAGTCTTGGTGGTTCCAAACTTCTTCCATTTAAGAATGATGGAGGCCACTGTGTTCTTGGGGACCTTCAATGCTGCAGAGTATTTTTGGTACCCTTCCCCAGATCTGTGCCTCAACACAATCCTGTCTCGGAGCTCTACGGACAATTCTTTCAACCTCATGGCTTAGTTTTTGCTCTACCATGCACTGTCAACTGTGGGACCTTATATAGACAGGTGTGTGCCTTTCCAAATCCTGTCCAATCAATAGAATTTACCACAGGTGGACTCCAATCAAGTTGTAGAAACATCTCAATGATGATCAATGGAAACAGGAGCTCAGTTTCGAGTCTCATAGCCAAGGGTCTGAATAATGATGTAAATAAGGGTGTTTCTGTTTTTTATTTTTAATACATTTGCAAAAAATCTAAAACCTGTTATGTCTTTTGTCTATATCATTATGGGGTATTGTGTGTAGATTTTAATCCATTTTAGAATAGGCTGTAACGTAACAAAATGTAGAATAAGTCATGGGGTCTGAATACTTTCCGTAGGCACTGTATTTGTGTCTGTGTGAGTAAATGAAAGAACATCCAACAGCTTCAAACCGCTCTTCAGTCTCTGAATACCAAAGTGCCACTGAGTGGCGTACTGAGTGTGCTTCTGGTGCTCTCAGATACCGGCTGTGTGACAGACAGAGAGACCCTCAGTGGTGTGACGGTCCATGTGCCTGTCTAGAGATCTCAGGACCATCAGTCCAGAGCAGTAAGTTAAATGTCTATAGATTATATCTTCAGAGATTCCCTTCATGAACAGAAATAGAGAGAGAGTTTACTTAGTAATTCATTGGTTTGCAGCTGTGCTACATTCACACGCCACGTTTCAGTTTTTATTTGGAGTGTCCTTCAAAGGACTATACTGTGTATAGAATGTTGTTCCCATTGACAAAACTGGGACAAAGGAACACTGACTGGTTGGATCAATAGTCTGGTCTGACTGGTCTGTACAGTAGGATCAATAGGCTGGTCTGACTGGTCTGTGGAGTAGGATCAATAGTCTGGTCTGACTGGTCTGTGGAGTAGGATCAATAGGCTGGTCTGACTGGTCTGTGGAGTAGGATCAATAGGCTGGTCTGACTGGTCTGTGGAGTAGGATCAATAGGCTGGTCTGACTGGTCTGTGGAGTAGGATCAATAGGCTGGTCTGACTGGTCTGTGGAGTAGGATCAATAGGCTGGTCTGACTGGTCTGTGCAGTAGGATCAATAGGCTCGTCTGACTGGTCTGTGGAGTAGGATCAATAGGCTCGTCTGACTGGTCTGTGGAGTAGGATCAATAGGCCGGTCTGACTGGTCTGTGGAGTAGGATCAATAGGCCCGTCTGACTGGTCTGTGGAGTAGGATCAATAGTCTGGTCTGACTGGTCTGTGGAGTAGGATCAATAGGCTGGTCTGACTGGTCTGTGGAGTAGGATCAATAGGCTGGTCTGACTGGTCTGTGGAGTAGGATCAATAGGCTGGTCTGACTGGTCTGTGGAGTAGGATCAATAGGCTGGTCTGACTGGTCTGTGGAGTAGGATCAATAGGCTGGTCTGACTGGTCTGTGCAGTAGGATCAATAGGCTCGTCTGACTGGTCTGTGGAGTAGGATCAATAGGCTCGTCTGACTGGTCTGTGGAGTAGGATCAATAGGCCGGTCTGACTGGTCTGTGGAGTAGGATCAATAGGCCCGTCTGACTGGTCTGTGGAGTAGGATCAATAGGCTGGTCTGACTGGTCTGTGGAGTAGGATCAATAGGCTGGTCTGACTGGTCTGTGGAGTAGGATCAATAGGCTGGTCTGACTGGTCTGTGCAGTAGGATCAATAGGCTCGTCTGACTGGTCTGTGGAGTAGGATCAATAGGCTCGTCTGACTGGTCTGTGGAGTAGGATCAATAGGCCGGTCTGACTGGTCTGTGGAGTAGGATCAATAGGCCCGTCTGACTGGTCTGTGGAGTAGGATCAATAGTCTGGTCTGACTGGTCTGTGGAGTAGGATCAATAGGCTGGTCTGACTGGTCTGTGGAGTAGGATCAATAGGCTGGTCTGACTGGTCTGTGGAGTAGGATCAATAGGCTGGTCTGACTGGTCTGTGGAGTAGGATCAATAGGCTGGTCTGACTGGTCTGTGGAGTAGGATCAATAGGCTGGTCTGACTGGTCTGTGCAGTAGGATCAATAGGCTCGTCTGACTGGTCTGTGGAGTAGGATCAATAGGCTCGTCTGACTGGTCTGTGGAGTAGGATCAATAGGCCGGTCTGACTGGTCTGTGGAGTAGGATCAATAGGCCCGTCTGACTGGTCTGTGGAGTAGGATCAATAGTCTGGTCTGACTGGTCTGTGGAGTAGGATCAATAGGCTGGTCTGACTGGTCTGTGGAGTAGGATCAATAGTCTGGTCTGACTGGTCTGTGCAGTAGGATCAATAGTCTGGTCTGACTGGTCTGTGGAGTAGGATCAATAGGCTGGTCTGACTGGTCTGTGGAGTAGGATCAATAGGCTGGTCTGACTGGTCTGTGGAGTAGGATCAATAGGCTGGTCTGACTGGTCTGTGCAGTAGGATCAATAGGCTGGTCTGACTGGTCTGTGCAGTAGGATCAATAGGCTGGTCTGACTGGTCTGTGGAGTAGGATCAATAGGCTGGTCTGACTGGTCTGTGGAGTAGGATCAATAGGCTGGTCTGACTGGTCTGTGGAGTAGGATCAATAGGCTGGTCTGACTGGTCTGTGCAGTAGGATCAATAGGCTGGTCTGACTGGTCTGTGCAGTAGGATCAATAGGCTGGTCTGACTGGTCTGTGCAGTAGGATCAATAGGCTGGTCTTGGAGTGTGAGTACAGTTAAAGTACACATCTCCATGTGTGTGTGTATGTATTTGTGTGTGCATCCATGTGCGTGTACGTCTATGTGCGTGTGTGTGTTTGTGTGTGTGGGAGAGAGAGGAAGAGGGATGGGATTATGTTGGACAGAGATTTTTAAACATATCGTTTGGAATGTAGGTCAGTGTTCTGTTACGTCTGTCCTATTACAGATAGACAGTCTGCATGGCAGGGCCAGGTCAAACAGAGAGACAGAGAGAGAGAGAGGGAGGGACAGAAAGACAAAGTAAAAGAGAGGGAGGGAGGGAGGGAGGGAGGGAGGGAGGGAGGGAGGGAGGGAGGGAGGGAGGGAGGGAGAGAGAGGGAGGTAGGGAGAGGTAGGGAGGGAGATAGAGGGAGGTTGGGAGAGGTAGGGAGGGAGGATGATGTGTGTGTTTGATCATATTCCAAACCAGGACAGGCTTAACAGGTGTAGTCACGTTAGTGGCTCTGTTCAATCTGGATTGCTGAAGCGATTGAGCCGACATATGCAGCGTTTACCGTGAATGCAGTCTCCGCTAACGTGGGAACATTGCCTTTACATTTCAATCACGCTGTAATGCTGAACTTCCACGATACGGATTGAATAGAGCCCTAGGTAGAGTAACCACACAACCCATAATTGTGTGTGTGTGAGTGAGTGAGTGAGTGAGTGAGTGAGTGAGTGAGTGAGTGAGTGAGTGAGTGAGTGAGTGAGTGAGTGAGTGAGTGAGTGAGTGAGTGAGTGAGTGAGTGAGTGAGTGAGTGAGTGAGTGAGTGAGTGAGTGAGTGAGTGAGTGAGTGAGTGTGAGTGTAAATAGCTGGATGTCACTGGGCAGACCAGTCTTGATAATCCAGCCTCCACACCCAGGTAATGAAAGGCCAGTATCACCGTCCCAACTGTCAAACATGTACAGATGTAGAATCTTAAATTGATCACCCTGTAGCAGGAGAACTTTCCTGCAATGCAGAAAATTGTAGTGTATTTGAGGTAAAAATTAAATAAAATGTACACTTTGAAATTTCTGACTTGATCAACCCCTACAAAAATGTCCATTAATTATACTCACATGATAATTCACATTTCCTTTTGCTGCAGGATTATTTTCCTGCTGTAGCAAACTGGCTCAAATTAAAATCATACATCTGTAGCCTTATAATGGCATGTCAAAATGGTAGATTTGAAAGTGATATTTTTTCTGTTCAACAGTAATTGCATAGTAATGTCAAATCATAAAAACACTATCAACTTGTTGTAACTTTATTAGGGTTTAGTGGTGTGTACGGTACTGTGGAGTGTTGCATTTCTATGGTCAATTAATTTCAACAATAATAAACTCAGCAAAAAAAGAAACGGCCCTTTTTCAGGACCATGTCTTTCAAAGATAATTCATAAAAATCGAAATAACTTCACAGAGCTTCATTGTAAATGGTTTAAATACTGTTTCCCATGCTTGTTCAATGAACCATAAACAATTCATGAACATGAACATGCACCTACGGAACGGTCGTTAAGACACTAACAGCTTACAGACGGTAGGAAATTAAGGTCACAGTTATGAAAACTTAAGACACTAAAGAGGCCTTTCTACTGACTCTGAAAAACACCAAGAGAAAAATGCCTAGTGTCCCTGCTCATCTGTGTGAACGTGCCTTAGGCATGCTGCAAGGAGGCATGAGGACTGCAGATGTGGCCAGGGCAATAAATTGCAATGTCCGTACTGTGAGACGCCTAAGACAGCGCTACAGGGAGACAGGACGGACAGCTGATCGTCCTCGCAGTGGCAGACCACGTGTAACAACACCTGCACAGGATCGGCACATGCGAACATCACACCTGCGGGACAGGTACAGGATGGCAACAATAACTGCCCGAGTTACACCAGGAACGCACAATCTCTCCATCAGTGCTCAGACTGTCCGCAATAGACTGAGAGAGGCTGGACTGAGGGCTTGTAGGCCTGTTGTAAGGCAGGTCCTCACCAGACATCACCTGCAACAACGTCGCCCATGGGCATAAACCCACCGTCGTTGGACCAGACAGGACTGGCAAAAAGTGCTCTTCACTGACGAGTCGCGGTTTTGTCTCAGTAGTCACAGTCTTTGCTAATGCCCATCTTATGTAAATGCTGAAGCTGCGAGGCTATTGTTGTTGTATTGGGAGATCATGAAGGTTTCTCTGTGAGTGTGAGGGGGCAGTCTGGTTGAGTGCTCAAAGACACATACTACACACACACACACACACACACACACACACACACACACACACACACACACACACACACACACACACACACACACACACACACACACACACTTCTTTCCCTGTCCCTCGCCTGTGTGGAGGTGGTGGAGGTAGTAGGAGTGTGTGTGAATTGTGAAATGTTAGAGGTATTGTGAGCCTCAACACTCCAGCCAGTGTGTGTGTGTCCGTGTGTGTGTGTATAAAGGCCTATACTATATCATGTATAACAGCTAAAAGTAACAGCTAGTAGTAACAGCTAGCAGTAACACCTAGTAGTAACAGCTAGTAGTAACACGTAATAGTAACTGCTAGTAGTAAATGCTAGCGGTAACAGCAGCAGTAGTAACAGCTAGTAGGAACAACTAGTCGTAACAGCTAGCAGTAACACCTAGTAGTAACACCTAGTAGTAACAGCTAATAGTAACACCTAGTAGTAACACCTAGTAGTAACACCTAGTAGTAACACCTAGTAGTAACACCTAGTAGTAACACCTAGTAGTAACAGCTAATAGTAACACCTAGTAGTAACACCTAGTAGTAACACCTAGTAGTAACACCTAGTAGTAACAGCTAATAGTAACACCTAGTGGTAACACCTAGTAGTAACACCTAGTAGTAACACCTAGTAGTAACAGCTAATAGTAACACCTAGTGGTAACACCTAGTAGTAACAGCAGCAGTAGTAACAGCTAGCAGTAACACCTAGTGGTAACACCTAGTAGTAACAGCAGCAGTAGTAACAGCTAGGAGTAACAGCTAGTAGTAACACCTAAAAGTAACAGCTAGCAGTAACAGCTAGTAGTAACAGCTAGCAGTAACATCAGTAGTAATAACAGCTAGTAGTAACAATTAGTAGTAACAGCTAGTAGTAACAGCTAATAGTAACAGCTAATAGTAACAGCTAGTAGTAACAGCTAGTAGTAACAGCTAATAGTAACAGCTAATAGTAACAGCTAGTAGTAACAGCTAGTAGTAACACCTAATAGTAACAGCTAGTAGTAACAGCTAATAGTAACATCTAGCAGTAACACTTAATAGTAACACCTAGTAGTAACACCTAGTAGTAACAGCTAATAGTAACACCTAGTAGTAACACATAATAGTAACAGCTAGTAGTAACAGCTAGTAGTAACAGCTAGCAGTAACACATAATAGTAACAGCTAGTAGTAACAGCTAGTAGTAACATCTAGCAGTAACACCTAGTAGTAACACCTAGTAGTAACACCTAGTAGTAACACCTAGTAGTAACACCTAGCAGTAACAGCTAATAGTAACAGCTAGTAGTAACACCTAATAGTAACATCTAGTAGTAACATCTAGTAGTAACACTTAATAGTAACACCTAGCAGTAACAGCTAATAGTAACAGCTAGTAGTAACAGCTAGCAGTAACACCTAATAGTAACAGCTAGTAGTAACACCTAGTAGTAACACCTAGTAGTAACACCTGGTAGTAACACCTAGTAGTAACACCTAGTAGTAACAGCTAATAGTAACACCTAGTAGTAACACCTAATAGTAACAGCTGGTAGTAACAGCTAGTAGTAACAGCTAGCAGTAACACCTAATAGTAACAGCTAGTAGTAACAGCTAGTAGTAACATCTAGCAGTAACACCTAGTAGTAACACCTAGTAGTAACAGCTAGCAGTAACACCTAGTAGTGACACCTAGTAGTAACAGTTAATAGTAACACCTAGTAGTAACAGTAGCAGTAGTAACAGCTAGGAGTACCAGCTAGTAGTAACACCCAGTAGTAACAGCTAGCAGTAACAGCAGTAGTAGTAACAACTAGTAGTATCAGCTAGTAGTAACAGCTAGTAGTAACAGCTAATAGTAACAGCTAGTATTAACACCTAGTAGTAACACCTAATAGTAACAGCTAGTAGTAACACCTAATATTAACAACTAGTAGTAACAGCTAGCAGTAACACCTAATAGTAACAGCTAGTAGTAACAGCTAGTAGTAACATCTAGCAGTAACACTTAATAGTAACAGCTAGTAGTAACAGCTAGCAGTAACACTTAATAGTAACAGCTAGTAGTAACAGCTAGTAGTAACACTTAATAGTAACAGCTAGTAGTAACAGCTAATAGTAACACCTAGTAGTAACACCTAGTAGTAACACCTAATAGTAACAGCTGGTAGTAACAGCTAGTAGTAACATCTAGTAGTAACACTTAATAGTAACAGCTAGTAGTAACATCTAGCAGTAACACCTAATAGTAACAGCTAGTAGTAACAGCTAGCAGTAACACTTAATAGTAACAGCTAGTAGTAACAGCTAGCAGTAACACTTAATAGTAACAGCTAGTAGTAACAGCTAGCAGTAACATTCAGGGCGGGATGTAATTGTAAAATGTTCTTTGTCTAAAATAAATCACTGCACAAAAATAAATCACTGCATTTGACTCACACAGCCTCAGTCACTTACTCACCTTGTCCACTGTGTGTGTGCCTCTCTGTGACATAAGCTAAACATTTAGCTGGCTAGCTCATCATGTCTCAGTCTAAACTGTACACTCAAAATACAGAAAGGAGTGGGAATCAAACCCTGAGTTCAAAGGCTGGTTGAAGCCGTTTATTGGAGATGATAAACGGGCATACTGCCTGTATTCTAAGGCTGATTTCTACGCCAAACATAGTGATGTAAAAAAACACATACTCATATTCATACTCAAAAGGCAAAGCCTTATAACAGTTCCACCCAAAACAAGCTGCCATTTATGGTTAAAAAAATGGACTGCAAAAAGGCTGAGGCCACCATGGCATTAGCGATCGCTGAATACTGTTCCATGCTGGCATGTGATCACATTGGAGAAGCATGTAGAGCTGCTTTCTCAGACTCCACTGCTGCTACCCACTTCAAAATGCACAGGACAAAGTGCACAGAAATGATTAATGGTGTTCTACTTTCTGAAAAAGTTGGTCGCAGATGTGGGTGACCAGCGTTTCAGCCTCCTCCTCGATGAGTCCACGGATGTAAGTGTTTCTAAGTACCTTGGGGTTGTGATAAGGTAACTTTAGTGACACCAAGCAGACAATTGTATCAACATTTCTGGGGCTTGTTGAGTTGGAGGGAGGAGATGCCAAATCTATAGCCCGTGCTGTTGTGTCTTTCCTCGAGAAGTGTTGTCTTAAAAAAGAGAAACTCCTGGGGATAGGGACTGACAATGCCTATGTTATGACGGGGATTAACAATGGGGTCTATAAAGTGCTGAAGGAGGAGTAGCCTCAAATATCTGGTTCTTATTCGCCGTGTGAGCCACTCTCTGCAGCTTGCTCATTTGTAGTTCTAAACATATTTAGGGTGTTTTTTACTCACTTTTGGTCTCTCCCACAACGTTATTCCTCTCTCCTACAGCGTCCATCACAATTACATGCACATGGCCAATTAGGCGATGTCATTTAGCGACTTCTAGCAACTTTTAGGACAGCCAATAGCTACTTTCCTTAATGAGGAGTTGGCAACACTGGTAGTAACAGCTAGCAGTAACACCTAGTAGTAACAGCTAGCAGTAACAGCTAGTAGTGACAGCTAGCAGTAACAGCTAGTGGTAACAGCTAGTAGTAACAGCTAGTAGTAACAGCTAGCAGTAACAGTTAGTAACAGTTAGTAGTAACAGCTAGTAGTAACAGCTAGCAGTAACAGCTAGTAGTAACAACTAGTAGTAACAGCTAGTAGTAACAGCTAGGAGTAACAGCTAGCAGTAACAGCTAGTAGTAACAGCTAGTAGTAACAGCTAGTAGTAACAGCTAGTAGTAACAGCTAGTAGTAACAGTTAGTAGTAACAGCTAGTAGTAACAGCTAGTAGTAACAGCTAGCAGTAACAGCTAGTAGTAACAGCTAGTAGTAACAGTTAGTAACAGTTAGTAGTAACAGCTAGTAGTAACAGCTAGCAGTAACAGCTAGCAGTAACAGCTAGTAGTAACAGCTAGTAGTAACAGCTAGCAGTAACAGTTAGTAACAGCTAGTAGTAACAGCTAGTAGTAACAGCTAGTAGTAACAGCTAGTAGTAACAGCTAGTAGTAACAGCTAGCAGTAACAGCTAGTAGTAACAGCTAGTAGTAACAGCTAGCAGTAACAGCTAGTAGTAACAGCTAGTAGTAACAGCTAGCAGTAACAGCTAGTAGTAACAGCTAGTAGTAACAGCTAGCAGTAACAGCTAGTAGTAACAGCTAGCAGTAACAGCTAGTAGTAACAGCTAGCAGTAACAGCTAGTAGTAACAGCTAGCAGTAACAGCTAGTAGTAACAGCTAGCAGTAACAGCTAGTAGTAACAGCTAGCAGTAACAGCTAGTAGTAACAGCTAGCAGTAACAGCTAGTAGTAACAGCTAGTAGTAACAGCTAGCAGTAACAGCTAGTAGTAACAGCTAGTAGTAACAGCTAGTAGTAACAGCTAGCAGTAACAGCTAGCAGTAACAGCTAGCAGTAACAGCTAGTAGTAACAGCTAGTAGTAACAGCTAGCAGTAACAGCAGCAGTAGTGCAGTTAGTGGAGCTGCAGCTCTTGGTTTTGCTCCAGAAAGAAACTCTGGGGTGTTCAGGTCAGGAAATGTCTCTTTTATTTCATTTGGTGGTGATTTGGCTCCTGTCCATCTTCCATTACAGGAGATTTATCTGCCTCTACACTGAACCAGGTTTAATGTCTAGGTTTAAATACAGCTAGAGAGCTTGGTAATGAAACCATTAAGGTTGAAAGAAACAGAACTGACCTTAGATCAGTGGCAGGCAACTTAATCTAATTTGGCATTTTCTTCTAATCTGTGTTAATTTCCATGGCCAGCTAGGCTCCACATGTAAGATGAGCCAACGGCCTATGCCAGCTTTGGTAGCATGGTTTCTGTGCCAGGCAGTCTATGTAATGATCTAGGGCTAGGCAATGGGAGGTTCAACTAGTTGTATGTACTGCAGTGGCGGCTGGTGGCACTACATAGGGAGGACGGGCTCATAGTAATGGCTGGAACGGATTGAATGGAATGGTCTCAAACACATCAAACACTTGGTTTAAATGTGTTTGATACCATTCCATTCACTCCAATCCATCCATTATTATGAGCCGTTCTCCCCTCACCATCCTCCTCTGATGTGGAGGGAGTAATAGTTTGGAACACTTGAACCAAGTCTAATGTAATTTTGTCATTTGTCATTTTTATTAGGAGCCCCATTAGCTAACGCCATAACGCTAGCGAATCTTTCTGGGGTCCAACACCAATTAACAAGATATTACTAACAACCACAATCAAGACTTCACAAACATTCAACAAGTAGACAATACAGATAATTAAAATACCTGATGTACTGTAATCATACCCATGACGATGGTAATAATCATGTGAAATCCCTCTCTATATTTCCCTGATTTAGTTTTAATTTACAATTTGTCCACTTGTTTGATTGGGGCTCAAAATTGTTTCCCTTTGCAATGAACTGGAAGTCATTCGGAATAAGCCCAAAACTGTGAGCTTGGTCAGTTTCTAAGCTAAACTCAAAAGTCCAGGCTACTTTACATCTGTGTGTGTGTGTGTGTGTGTGTGTGTGTGTGTGTGTGTGCGTGCGTGCGTGCGTGCGTGAGTGCGTGCGTGGGTGGGTGCATGAGTTTATGTGAGTGTGTTCTGAGCGGTTCTGTGCAAATGTTTTTAGTCACGGGGGAGGCTTTGAAGCCGTGCTTGATTTGCCTTGGTGAATAGAAATTAGAAATTGTCCCTTTGCCCCAAAATACAAAACTCCACTCTGATTCAAACCATCAGACGATAGCCATCTGGAAACAGACAGGGGCAGTTCAAGCATCAAACTCACAGATAAAGTTAAGAATATGTAAATCTCCCTTCATAATCTTCTTTTCCGTTGCTTGCTATCCATTAATGGGATCGTTATCCTTGTGAGGCCCCCTATTGAGTTAGGCTACGTGTTAGCGAAATCAAATCAAATGCCTTCCTGTGTCCGTGCATGTGTTTGTGTTTGCCAGCACTCAGGCCTCTCTTTCCCTGACTCAGCATGTTAGATTTACGCAAGCTTGAGGCAAGCTGCTTCCTGTGAGAGGGAGGTGGGCCCCCAGGCTGCGGTATACACACAGGCAGGCAGGGACCGGTGTGTGTGTGTGTGTGTGTGTGTGTGTGTGTGTGTGTGTGTGTGTGTGTGTGTGTGTGTGTGTGTGTGTGTGTGTGTGTGTGTGTGTGTGTGTGTGTCTGTGTGTCTGTGTGTGTGTGGAGATTGATTTTCTATGAAGCTCTCACATAACTGTGGTGTGTGTGGCTACTTTACATCTGTGTGTGTGTGTCTGTCTGTGTGTGTGTGTGTGTGTGCTTGCATCTACATTGACAGTAACTGATGGAGCACTCACCTTGCTTCTCTCATCTCAAGGTGAGCTAATGTACCATTCAGCCAGGGTCTCTGATACCCACTAGAGAGTTAGAGAGGAGAGACTGAGACATGTGAGCTAATGTACCATCCAGCCAGGGTCTCTAAGACAGACTAGAGAGTTAGACCCTTTTCACACTATGACAGATTCTCTAGAGGTTTTGAGAGAATAACCTCGGCTATACCTGTTTCAATAATGTATAACTTACGAACTTGCTCCGTCTCTAGCGTTACCTCCGTAGTTAGCTCTCGACACTCCACCGACAGTTGCCCCCCTCCAGGCAGGGCAGTGTAAACCCATGTCAGAGTCTAGGTGACTGCGGTGGCGGTTGGCACTCGCCTTCTGCCCCCTGATGGCCCGTTGCAGGCGCACATGGGCAGCGTCCCATGTTTCTTCCGAGCGCCGAAACCATTCGTCCACCGCAGGTGCTTCAATCTGTGTCACGGTTTTTTAAAGTAGAACCCAGAAGCAGACCAGGACAAGGAGAGTAGGACGAAGGTGAGTATTTATTTACAAGTTTAAACGTAGAGGTAGAAAGATCCAGGTGGCGGAGCGGGCAGCGGAGGTGAGTTGATGGGAGTGAATAGGCATATCCAAGGGAGTAACAGAAGCCACCGACGACCAGGCAGGAATGGGGTGAGTGTTCCGGGTGAATGACTGTAGACAGAACAAACGGAGGTAAGTTCAAGGCAAGCAAGACGTACAAAACAACAAAACAAACTCTATCAAACTGGAGGCTGATACGCTGGCACAACATACTGTTCATGGCTAACGATCCGGCAGGGAATGGATGTCAGGTCAGAGCTTATGAAGTGGAGGGGTGATGATCAGGACCAGGTGTGCAGATAGCTGATGGGATACAGGTGCGGGTAATCAGAGATCTCCCAACTAGCTACGTCGCCCGGCAACCAGACAGGGTGCGTTCCAGGACACCGGAAAAACACTCCAGGACAGAACACAGGCAAAAACAGACTCAGGAAGCGGGATTCGTGACAGTACCCCCCCTCCGACGAACGCCACCGGGCGGACTACCCGGAGCTCCAGGGTGGAGGCGGTAGAAGTCACGAAGCAGGTCAGCATCAAGGATCTGACGCCGAGGAATCCAACTCCTCTCCTCTGGGCCATATCCTTCCCGATCCACGAGATACTGGAACCCTCGACCCCGCCGTCTGGAGTCCATGATGCGGCGCACCGTGTAGGCAGGACCACCTCCGATCATCCGAGGAGGAGGAGGACGAGGAGGAGGGGGCAACAGAGGACTGAGGAGAACCGGCTTGAGGCAGGAGACATGAAAGGTGGGGTGTACTCTAAGCGTTGCAGGCAACTTGAGTCGAACCACAACAGGATTAATGATTCTCTCCACCACAAACGGACCAATGAACTTCTGTGACAGTTTCTTCGACTCAGTCCGTAGAGGAAGATCCCGTGTAGCCAACCAAACCTTATCTCCGACGGTATAAGCGGGGGCAGGAATACGGCGACGATTCGCCTGGATCTGATACCGGTCAGAAACTCTAAGGAGGGCCTTCCTGGCCCGATGCCAGGTCCGGTGGCAACGACGAATGTGGGCCTGGACAGAGGGAACCGAGAGATCCCTCTCCTGAGAAGGAAACAAGGGAGGTTGGTAACCGTACAGGCACTGGAAGGGAGACATCCCAGTGGCAGATGAAGGGAGAGTATTATGGGCATACTCGACCCAGGGTAACTGAGAGGACCAAGAGGTGGGATCAGAGGAGACAAGGCAGCGCAGCGTGGACTCCATCTTCTGGTTGGCTCTCTCCGCCTGACCATTAGATTGGGGGTGAAATCCAGATGTGAGACTGACTGTAGCTCCAATGGCCAAACAGAAGGATCTCCAGACAGCAGAGGTAAACTGAGGACCACGGTCGGAAACAATGTCACTGGGCAACCCGTGGACCCTGAAAACTTCCCTAACAAGGATCTCGGACGTCTCAGTGGCAGATGGAAGCTTGGAGATGGGGACAAAGTGAGCGAACTTGCTGAATCTGTCCACAATGGTCAGAATGACCGTGTTCCCAACAGAAGAGGGCAACCCCGTGACAAAGTCGGGGCCAGATGCGACCAAGGTCGCCGGGGAATAGGTAGGGGGTGAAGAAGCCCAGAGCTGGGCCGATTGGTACTCTTATTCTGCGCACAAACAGGACAAGCGGCAACAAACCTCCGGGTATCTTCTCCCATGGCAGGCCACCAAAATCGTCTGCGCAGTAGCGCCATAGTCCGAGCAACGCCAGGGTGACAAGCTATCTTGCTGGCGTGGGACCACTGAAGGACAGCAGAACGGACCGACTCAGGCACGAACAACCGACCGGGTGGACCGTTACCGGGGCCGGGCTGCGTCCGAAGGGCCGCCATCACATCCTCCTCAATCCTCCATGTAACGGCTCCCACGACAAAGTTCTGGGGAAGAATCGTCTCAGTCTTGGCCCCACTCTCCTCCGTCTTGGAGAACATCCGGGACAAGGCGTCCGCCTTGCCGTTCTTCGACCCAGGTCGGAACATCAGGGAAAAATTGAAGCGTCCAAAAAACAAAGCCCACCTGGCCTGACGGGAGTTGAGACGTCTAGCCGATTGCACATAAGCCAGATTCTTGTGGTCAGTCCAGACCACAAACGGTTGCTCCGCTCCCTCCAACCAGTGGCGCCACTCCTCCAAGGCAAGCTTCACAGCGAGAAGCTCCCGGTTACCCACATCGTAGTTTCTCTCTGCTGGTGAAAGACGACAAGAGTAGAAGGCGCAGGGATGGAGTTTACCGTCAGTGGAGCTACGCTGGGACAGGATGGCGCCCACCCCCACATCAGACGCGTCCACCTCAACAACAAACTGACGGGAAGTGTCAGGTTGAGAGAGAATCGGGGCGTTGGTGAATCGGCTCTTCAAGTTCCGAAATGCTCGGTCTGCCTCAGGAGTCCAACAGAAATTTCTGGTGCAAGACGTCAGGGCAGTTAAAGGGACGGCCACCCGGCTGTAATCACGGATAAAACTCCGATAGAAGTTCGCAAACCCCAGGAATCTCTGGAGCTGCAATCTCGTACCGGGCTGGGCCCAATCCCGAACCGCCCGAACCTTCTCTTGGTCCATCTTGATCTCTCCCCTGGAGATGATGTACCCGAGGAAGGACGTAGTGTGGGCGTGAAAATCACACTTTTCAGCCTTCACGAACAGGCGGTTCTCCAATAACCGCTGCAGGACCTGCTTGACATGCTGGACGTGGCTGGAAAGCTCCCTCGAGAAGATGAGGATATCATCCAGGTAAACGAACACAAAAATACCAATCATATCTCTCAGCACGTCATTCACCATACTTTGGAACACAGCAGGAGCGTTGGTCAGTCCAAACGGCATCACCTGGTACTCGAAATGTCCCATAGGTGTATTGAACCCAGTCAACCACTCGTCGCCCTCTCTGATCCGAACCAGATGATAAGCATTGCGTAGGTCAAGCTTCGTAAACACCGTAGCACCCTGTAAAGAGTCGAAAGCAGAGCTCATCAAGGGCAGGGGATACTTGTTTTTGACCGTAATATCATTCAAACCCCGATAATCAATACACGGTCGAAGAGAGCCATCCTTCTTGCTCACAAAAAAGAATCCTGCTCCCAGGGGTGATGACGAGGGGCGAATGAGACCTGCAGCTAGAGACTCCTTGATGTAGGTCTCCAAGGCTTCACGCTCAGGTCGAGAGATACTGTATAACCGTCCCTTGGGAAAGGCAGCTCCAGGGAACAGATTAATCGCACAGTCATAAGGTCGGTGGGGAGGAAGTGACAGAGCCTTCTGCTTACTGAACACTTCACCCAAATCGTGATAGGTTTCTGGAACCAGGGACAAATCAGGGGGAGCAGACTCACTGACCTGACTGGGAACAGCATGAGAACAGGCAGTCCTAAGGCAGTTAGCATGACACTCAATGCTCCAACTAGTTACCTTACCCGTCACCCAATCAAACGAGGGATTGTGTTCTCTCAGCCAGGGGTAACCAAGAACCAGAGGAACATGGGGCGAAGGCAGAATGAAGAAGGAGATAACCTCTGAATGATTCCCCGACAACAACATCTTAACCGGTTCAGTCCTCATAGTGATCCGTGCCAGACTACTGCCGTTCAGAGTGGTTGCTTCAATGGCTTCCGGCAATTGCTCCTTGGAAAGCCCCAGCTGTTCCACCAAGTCGGCATCAATAAAGCTGCCATCGGCACCTGAATCGATAAAAGCGTTCATCGCTAAACTCTGATTCTTATTCATGAGGGTCGCAGGAAAACGGGGTCTGACAGGGTTCTTGGGAGGTTGAAACTGGCTCGCTAAAAGTCCTCCAAACTTAGCGAGCCGGGCCGTTTAACGGGCGCTGAGGACAAGCGGAGATGTAATGTCCCGAGCTACCACAGTAGAGGCAGCTGTTGGTCTCACGTCTACGTTGGCGCTCCTCCTTAGTTAACCCGCCGCCCCACTTGCATGGGTTCAGGATCTGGCGGCAAGACACCTCCACTAATCCCGTGTGGGGAATAATGATCAACACGTTCTGGTCCACTTCCTGACCCGAATGGTAACCGAGTTGCTGATTGATTGGACGGGCCCCACTGCTTCTCCCTCCTTCTCTCTCGGACTCTATTATCCACCCGAATAGATAATGTGACCAAACTGTCCAGGTCACTAGGCTCTGGATAGGAGATCAGCTCGTCCTTGAGTTGCTCCGACAACCCCTGGTAAAAAGCCGCTTGTAGTGACTCCTCATTCCAACCACTCTCCACAGCCAATGTCCTGAATTCGATCACAAAGTCTGCCACACTGCGAGCTCCTTGGCGAAGAGAGAACAAACGCTGCGTCCTTACCTCGGACTGGATGGTCAAAAAGCTTTCTCATCTCTGCCGTGAACTCCTGGTATGACGCCATGCAGGTGTCCTGTCGTTCCCAAACGGCTGAAGCCCATTCCAGAGCTCTACCACGCAGCAGTTCAATAACAAAAGCTATCCAAGCCTTCTCTGTGGCGTAAGAGTAGGGCTGCAGATCAAAAACTAAACCACACTGCATAAGAAATGAACGGCATCTTCCCAAATCCCCTTCGTACTTATCAGGCGTCGGAACCTTGGGCTCACGGAAGGAAACCGCTCCAGAAGCGGCAGGTGAGAGGGGTGAAACAGGTGGTGGATGATCCGCCGGCAAACTGAGCTGATCCTGGATACTCGTCAAGCTAGCAGAGAAGTTCCGGACTGAAAACGCTATCTCCTGTAGCGCCGTGCTGTGTTGTCCCAATATCTTCTCCTGATGGGTAATGGCATGGCAAACGGAGTCCAGGTCCGCTGGGTTCATCCTTGGCCGGATCGTTCTGTCACGGTTTTCTAAAGTAGAACCCAGAAGCAGACCAGGACAAGGAGAGTAGGACGAAGGTGAGTATTTATTTACAAGTTTAAACGTAGAGGTAGAAAGATCCAGGTGGCGGAGCGGGCAGCGGAGGTGAGTTGATGGGAGTGAATAGGCAGATTCAAGGGAGTAACAGAAGCCACCGACGACCAGGCAGGAATGGGGTGAGTGTTCCGGGTGAATGACTGTAGACAGAACAAACGGAGGTAAGTTCAAGGCAAGCAAGACGTACAAAACAACAAAACAAACTCTATCAAACTGGAGGCTGATACGCTGGCACAACATACTGTTCATGGCTAACGATCCGGCAGGGAATGGATGTCAGGTCAGAGCTTATGAAGTGGAGGGGTGATGATCAGGACCAGGTGTGCAGATAGCTGATGGGATACAGGTGCGGGTAATCAGAGATCTCCCAACTAGCTACGTCGCCCGGCAACCAGACAGGGTGCGTTCCAGGACACCGGAAAAACACTCCAGGACAGAACACAGGCAAAAACAGACTCAGGAAGCGGGATTCGTGACAATCTGGCTCTGATGGAACGGTGCCAGGACCGGTTGATAACCTAGTACACATTGAAAAGGAGATATGTTAGTGTAGGAGTGGAGGAGGGAGTTTTGGGCCATTTCTACCCAGGGGATGAAAGCCACCCACTCCCCCGGCCGGTCCTGGCAATAGGACCGCAGAAACCTACCCACATCCTGGTTAACTCTCTCCACCTGCCTGTTACTCTCGGGGTGAAAACCTGAGGTGATGCTGACCGAGACCCCCAGGTGTTCCATAAACGCCCTCCAGACCCTAGACGTGAACTGGGGACCCCGATCAGAAACTATATTCTCAGGCACCCCGTAGTGCCGGAAGACGTGGGTGAACAGGGCCTCTGCAGTCTGTAGAGCCGTAGGGAGACCGGGCAAAGGAAGGAGACAGCAGGACTTAGAAAACCGATCCACAACGACCAGGATCGTGGTGTTTCCCTATGACGGAGGAAGAACCGTCACGAAATCCACCGATAGGTGTGACCACGGCCGTTGTGGAACGGGTAGGGGTTGTAATTTCCCTCTGGGCAGGTGTTTAGGTGCCTTGCACTGAGCGCACACCGAGCAGGAGGAAACATAAACCCTCACATCCTTAGCTAAAGTGGGCCACCAGTACTTCCCACTAAGACAGCGCACTGTCCGACCGATGCCAGGATGACCAGAGGAGGGTGACGTGTGAGCCCAACAGATCAAACGATCGCAGACATCAGACAGAACGTACAGCTGGACACTGGTTGGGAGTGGGCTCTGTACGTAACGCCCGCTCAATGTCTGCGTCCAGCTCCCACACCACCGGTGCCACCAGGTAAGAAGCCGGAAGTATGGTAGTGGGATCCGTGTACCGCTCCTCTGTGTCATACATCCGGGACAGTGTGTCTGCCTTAGCGTTCTGGGAACCTGGTCTGTAGGAAAGGGTGAAAACAAAACGGGTGAAAAACATGGCCCACCTTGTCTGATGAGGGTTCAGTCTCCTTGCCGCCCGGATGTACTCCAGATTGCGGTGGTCAGTCCAAATGAGGAAAGGGTGTTTAGCCCCCTCAAGCCAATGCATCCACGCCTTCAGAGCCTTGACAACAGCCAACAGCTCCCAATCCCCCACATCATAGTTTCGCTCCGCCGGGCTGAGCTTCTTCGAAAAAAAGCACAGGGGCTGAGCTTTGGTGGCGTACCCGAGCGCTGAGACAGCACAGCTCCTATCCCAGCCTCGGACGCGTCCACCTCTACTATAAATACCAAAGAGGGATCAGGATGAGCCAGCACGGGAGCCGAGGTAAACAGAGCCTTCAGGTGACCAAAAGCCCTGTCCGCCCCAGCTGACCACTGCAGTTGCACCGGTCCCCTCTTTAGCAAAGTGGTAATGGGAGCCGCTACCTGACCAAAGCTCCGGATAAACCTCCAGTAGTAGTTGGCAAACCCTTAAAACCGCTGCTCCTCCTATACCGTAGTTGCAGTTTTTATGCACGGCTGAAATGCGGTCCTTCTCCATCTCCACCCCTGTCGCAGACAGGCTGTACCCTAGGAAGGAGACGGACTGTTGGAAGAACAGACATTTCTCAGCCTTGACGTACAGGTCATGCTCCAACAGTCGACCAAGCCACCTTGCGCACCAGGGACACATGCCCGGCGCGTGTGGCGGAGTATATTAGAATGTCATCTATATACACCACTACACCCTGCCCGTCCCTGAAAATCTTGTCTACAAAAGGCATTCATCAACCCGTACGGCATGACAAGGTACTCATAGTGCCCTGAGGTGGTATTAAATGCCGTCTTCCACTCATCTCCCTCCCGGATACGCACTAGGTTGTAAGCGCTCCTGAGACCCAATTTTGTGAAGAAGCGCGCCCCGTGCAATGATTCTGTCACACTGGCTATGAGAGGCAGCGGGTAACTGTACTTTACTGTGATCTGATTTATACCTCGATAGTCAATACACAGGCGAGAGCCAAATCGGCATATTCAGGGGGGATGTGCATGGTGGAGACCTGGTTTGGACTCTCCACCGTAGTTGCACCTATGGAAACACCTACACACCTCCCTGAGCACTGACGTGACCATCCCTTGAGAGCCCCCTGTTTGCACGAAATAGTGTAGTCATGATCGGCCAACCAGGGACGCCCCAACACCACAGGAAACGCAGGTAAATCGTTCAGAAAGAGACTAATTCTCTCCCTATGATCCCCCTGCATTATCATACATAGTGGAGCTGTGACCTCCCTGATCAGTCCCGACCCTAAAGGACGACTATCTAAGGCATGTACAGGGAAGGGCACATCAACAGGAACAATAGGGAACCCTAATCTAATTGCAAATGAACGATAAATAAAGTTCCCAGCTGCACCTGAATCTACTAGCGCCTTATGCTGGGAATGCGGGGAAAACTCAGGAAATTCTATACATACACACAAGTGCGAAACAGGAAGCTCTGGGTGAGTCGGGTGCCTACTCACCTGGAATGATCCATCAGTGCCCTGCCTGCTGCCTCGACTCCCTGGAGAACCTCCCCAGCACCGACCAGCAGTGTGCCCTCTGCGGCCACAGGTGGTGCAGGAAATGGCCCCCCCTCCGGTCCCCCTCATAGCAGCACCTCCTAGCTCCATCGGCATCGGGTCTGACATGCTGGGGGATGGAACTGACGGACCTCGATCCGGACGTCCGCGGGAGGCCAACATGTTATCCAGCCTATTGGATAGGTCCACCAGCTGGTCAAAGGTAAGGGTGGTGTCCCTGCAGGCTAGCTCCCTACAAACGTCCTCGCATAGATCACACCTGTAGTGTTCGATCAGGGCCCGTTCATTCCATCCCGCGCCGGCGGCCAGAGTTCGAAAATCCAGAGCGAAGTCTTGTGCGCTCCTCATCCCCTGTCTGAGATGATACAAGCGTTCCCCTGCCGCTCTACCTTCAGGTGGATCATCGAAAACCGCCCGGAAGCGGTGGGTAAAATCCTCATAATTGTCCAACGTCGGTCCTTCCCTTCCCCAGACTGCGTTGGCCCATTCGAGTGCTCTACCAGTCAGACAGGAGATGAGGGCGTTTACACTCTCGCTTCCCGAAGGAGCTGGGTGAACGGTTGCCAGGTAGAACCCCAGCTGGAGTAGGAACCCCTGGCACCCGGGAGCCGTTCCATCGTATACCCTTGGGAACGCGAGCCGAATCCCACTGGATCCAGGTGAAGGAGGGGTGGACAGCAGTGTGGGTTGTTGTGGGAGCTGGGGTGATGATGATGGGGTTGCTGGAAAAACCCCTCTCTCCCATCGCTCCATGGTTTGCAGCACGCGATCCATGGCTGTGCCGAGACCTTGCAACATAGTTGCGTGCTGCTCCATAGGTAGAGGAGGGCTGTGTGCACCTGCTGACTCCATTGAAGGTGGGTGTTTCTGTCAAGGTGATGTGGGTAAGGCGGAGTCAGGCGCAGGACACAGAGATGAGTAATAATAGTAACTTTACTCAAAAATAATCTTCCAACAAGGTGAACGAAAATCCAGAATCACATAAACGAGACAACTGACAACAATAAACATGCACAAAACCATAATGGCTCCAGAGGGTTAAATAGGGAAATAATTCAAATGTAATGGGAACCAGGTGTGTACAATACAGACAAAACAAATGGAAAAATAAATGTAGATCGGTGGAGGCTAGAAAGCCGGTGACGTCGACCGCTGAACGCCGCCCGAACAAGGAGAGGCACCAAATTCGGCGGAAGTCGTGACAACCCAATTGTCTCGTTGAGCCAACACTCTTACAATAAAAATGGTAATAGCAGAGCAATGATTTTGTAACAGCTGAAATGTAGAGGCATTTTTCAAATATTTGAGACGTATTTTATTGAGTTTTTACCTGAAATGCAGTACCATTCTGTTACATTCTGAAATTGCCGGCTGCACTGAGCCACGTAGAACTATGGAAGGTCATCCCCACCACCTGAAGAAATGTACAAGGTCGATAGTAGATCATACAAAAAGGATATGTTTTTTCATTTTTAACATTGTGTGATGATTTCAGTGGTTTCAGTGGTTTTTCCTGATCTGGTAGGCTAACCTAACCAACTGAAGACACTAGTTGTAGGGTATGCTGTAAAAAAGGGTTTTATATCGGCTATTGTGGGACCGGTATTTTTTTCTAATCAGATCATATGTTTTTTGTTTTAAAAACTCCTGGCCCTCGGGAGGATGGAACTGCAACAATCTTGTACTTGTTCATATGAATTATATATAAAAACAATCACAGGGGTGGTCCTTTACACAGACAAAGAGACAACAACTGCCATTGGACAATAGAATTTCTAACAGGGCAGAGCTTGCTTTATGTGGAGTTGCGTCGTGTAGCCTTTGCACCGGTAATTAAAAAGTTATTCATACAGTACGACATCATTATTGTGTTGATTGATTAATTCCAGTCAATAATGTTTTATTAAAAAAGGCCTAGGAAGCCACCTGAAGTTGAAATATAAACCAAATTTGATCACATTTATATTTTCTCAGAACACAAATAAATGGGCCTATATTAGGCTATGAATACATAGCTTAGGCTATGAATACATGACTTTACCGCTTGGTTTCCCTTGACCAGGCCCAGATGGGATCAGAAGAGATCTAGGCTACCTGCAGCTTGTTATGTGCTGCAGTTGATCGGACAGATTCATGTGCATAAGTTGACAAATCATGAGGCATTTCAATGTATTTATTTTTTGGGGTGGCGAGTATGAGCTTCCATATAAAACAGCTCGTCGCTTGTCGCAGCTCCCCAGTGAATTCACTCATACTCTGAGTGTTCAAAACATTATGAACACCTTCTCTTTCCATAACACAGACTGCCCATGTGAAGGCTATGATCCCTTATTGATGCCACTTGTTAAATCCACTTCAATCAGTGTAGATGAAGGGAGGGGATAGGTTTAAGAAGTATTTTCAAGCCTTGAGACAATTGAGACATGGATTGTGTATGTGTGCCATTCAGAGGGTAATTGGGCAAGACAAAAGATTGAAGTGCCTTTGAATGGGGTATGTTAGAAGGTGCCAGGCGCACCGGTTTATGTCAAGAACCGCAACGCTGCTCGGTTTTTCCACGCTCAGCAGTTTCCTCTATGTATCAGGAATGGTCCACCACTCAAGGGACATCCAGCCAACTTGACACAACTGTGGGAAATATTGGAGTCAACATGGGCCAGCGTCCCTGTGGAATGCTTTCAACACCTTGACGAATTGAGGCAGTTCTGAGAACAATAACTCAATATTAGGAAGGTGTTCTTAATGTTTTGTATACTCAGTTTATATTATACCCAGGTTTTCAGTCTAAATTTGCTTTTACCACATGTAGGCCAAATGATTTGTATGATATTGATAAAAATGAAGCCTGACTTGTTGCAATGTTGTAAGGTAGGTCTACTGTACCTTTATATTCGTATGAGAGGGGTAGTAGGCCTAATAGTTCATTTTTGATAGCCTAACGTTACTTGATGAAGACATGCTGTTAGCAACTCTGTGTTTTTGTCTTTAAGCTGAAATGTATAGAGTGTAGCCTACAGATGAGACAATAACACCTTTAATCTCTACACATGCTTGTGAATTGTTGCATGATTCAAAACTGTAATGTGGTTTGGTTCTGTTATTCAAACCTGTAATATGTTTAAGATGAAAAGTCTCTTGCGTAGTTGAAGCATGCTGGCTAGTGGCTATACTGTGATACAGTATTTCATAGGGATATTTACAGTAAATGTCCGTTGCCAAGTACCGAACCCTCTCGCGGCACATAACGCTCCGTTGCTAATGTGATTTGAAAAGTTAATGTGCATACAGTGCATTTGCAGACCCCTTGACTTTTTCCACATTTTGTTACATTACAGCCTCATCAATCTACACACAATATCTGTCACGTTCCTGACCTGTTTTCTGTTGTTTTGTATGTGTGTAGTCGGTCAGGGCGTGAGTTGGGGTGGGCATTCTATGTTATGTGTATCTATGTTGGTTAATGGGTTACCTGATATGGTTCTCAATTCGAGGCAGGTGGTTTACGTTTCCTCTGATTGAGAGCCATATTAAGGTAGGTTGTTTCACATTGTTTGTTGTGGGTGGTTGTCTCCTGTGTTTGTATGTTGGTACCACATGGGACTGTATCGTTCGTTCGTTTTGTAGTCTGTACCTGTTCGTGCGTTCTTCGTTGTATGTAAGTTCTCATGTCCAGGTCTGTCTACGTCGTTTTGTTATTTTGTTAATTATCAAGTGTAGTTCGTTTTTTCGTCTTGTTTAATAAATTAAATCATTATGTCATCATACCTCGCTGCACATTGGTCTTCCGATCCCTCTCTCCTCTCCTCGTCCGAGGAGGAGGAAGAGCTAGAGTTTCGTTACAGAACCACCCACCTCTCAAGGATCAAGCAGCGGGGAAAAGGACAGCGACAGCAACATCAGAAATCCCAGGACTCCTGGACATGGGAGGAGATCTTGAACGGAGAAGGACCCTGGGCACAGGCTGGGGAGTATCGCCGCCCCAAAGCTGAGCTGGAGAAAGCGAAAGCTGAGCGGCGGCGATATGAGGAGGCAGCAAGGCAGCGCGACAGGTACGAGAGGCAGCCCCATAATTTTTTTGGGGGGGGGCTAGAGAGGAGTGTGGCTAAGCCAGGTAGCAGACCTGAGCGCACTCCTCGTGCTTATTATAAGCAACGCGTCACTGGTCAGGCACCGTGTTATGCGGTTAAGCGCACGGTGTCGCCAGTGCGTGCCCATAGCCCGGTGCGCTATAGGGCAGCCCCCCGAAAGTGTCGTGTGAGTGTGGGCATCCAGCCGGGGCGTATTGTGCCTGCTCAGCGCGTCTGGTCTCCGGTACGCAGTTTCGGTCCAGGGTATCCTGCGCCGGCTCTGCGTGCTGTGTCTCCGGGGCGCTGGGAGGGTGCAGTGCGTCCTATGCCTACACTTCGCTCGTACCGGGCAAATGTGGGAGTGGAGCCTAAGGGAGAGGTGCGCGTAGTAGGCACTAGATCTCCAGTGCTCATCCACAGCCCGGTTCAACCTGTGCCTGCACTCTGGAGGGTACGGGCTGGAATAGTACTCCAGCCTGGGGGAGTGGTGCAAAGGCTGCGCACCAGAGCTCCAGTGCTCCCCCACAGCCCGGTCCTTCAGGTGCCTCCTTTTAACATCAAGCCTCCTGTAGGTCTCTCCAGCCTGGTGGGTCCTGTGGCAGCCCCACGCACCAGGCTGTCTCTCCGTCTCCTCCCTACAGGTGTGCCAGTCTGTCCAGAGCCGCCTGCACTGCCAGTCTGCCCAGAACTGTCTGTCTGTCCCGAGCTGTCAGAGCTGCCCGTTTGTCCAGAGCCGTCGGCCAGCCAGGACCAGCCAGAGCCGTCCAGCCAGGACCAGCCAGAGCCGTCCAGCCAGGACCAGCCAGAGCCGTCCAGCCAGGACCTGCCAGAGCCGTCCAGCCAGGACCTGCCAGAGCCGTCCAGCCAGGACCTGCCAGAGCCGTCCAGCCAGGACCTGCCAGAGCCGTCCAGCCAGGACCCGCCAGAGCCGTCCAGCCAGGACCCGCCAGAGCCGTCCAGCCAGGATCCGCCAGAGCCGTCCAGCCAGGATCCGCCGTCCCTCAGCCCGGAGCTGCCGTCCCTCAGCCCGGAGCTGCCGTCCCTCAGCCCGGAGCTGCCGTCCCTCAGCCCGGAGCTGCCGTCCCTCAGCCCGGAGCTGCCGTCCCTCAGCCCGGTGCTGCCCCTTATTCCGGTGCTGCCCCTTATTCCGGTGCTGCCCCTTATTCCGGTGCTGCCCCTTATTCCGGTGCTGCCCCTTATCCCGGTGCTGCCCCTTAAATTAGGTGGGTTTAATAGTAGGGTGGTCATTGGGAGGGGGATAGGGAAGCTGGGATTGACTATGGTGGGGTGGGGACCACGCCCAGAGCCTGAACCACCACCGTGGTCAGATGCCCACCCAGACCCTCCCCTAGACTTTATGCTGGTGCGTCCGGAGTTCGCACCTTGAGGGGGGGGTTATGTCACGTTCCTGACCTGTTTTCTGTTGTTTTGTATGTGTGTAGTCGGTCAGGGCGTGAGTTGGGGTGGGCATTCTATGTTATGTGTATCTATGTTGGTTAATGGGTTACCTGATATGGTTCTCAATTAGAGGCAGGTGGTTTACGTTTCCTCTGATTGAGAGCCATATTAAGGTAGGTTGTTTCACATTGTTTGTTGTGGGTGGTTGTCTCCTGTGTTTGTATGTTGGTACCACATGGGACTGTATCGTTCGTTCGTTTTGTAGTCTGTACCTGTTCGTGCGTTCTTCGTTGTATGTAAGTTCTCATGTCCAGGTCTGTCTACGTCGTTTTGTTATTTTGTTAATTATCAAGTGTAGTTCGTTTTTTCGTCTTGTTTAATAAATTAAATCATTATGTCATCATACCTGGCTGCACATTGGTCTTCCGATCCCTCTCTCCTCTCCTCGTCCGAGGAGGAGGAAGAGCTAGAGTTTCGTTACAATACCCCATAATGACAAAGCAAAAATAGGTTTTTCAAAATTTTTGCAAATGTATACATTTACAAACATTTTAATATCACATTTACATAAGTATTAAGACCCTTTACTCAGTACTGTGTTGAAGCACCTTTGGCAGTGATTACAGCCTTGAGTCTTCTTGGGTATGACTCTACAAGCTTGGCACACCTGTATTTGGGGAGTTTCTCTCATTCTTCTCTGCAGATTCTCTCAAGCTCTGTCAGGTTGGATGGGGAGCATCGCTGCACAGCTATGTTCAGGTCTCTCCAGAGATGTTCGATCGGGTTCAAGTCCGGGCTCTGGTTGGGCCACTCAAGGACATTCAGAGACTTGTCCCGAAGCCACTCCTGCGTTGTCTTGCCTGTTGCTTAGAGTCATTGTCCTGATTACAACAAATACTTTTTTTGAGAATCCCTACTGTTGACCAATCACCGATGAATGGGCGTAGACTTTGGCGACCAACTTTAGCTTGCCTCGAGAAAATTTGCCTTCTGTCCTAACAGCTGAAAAAACCCTTTGAAGTCCAAAATGAACAAAAACGTCACAAAATGTCGTCATAATATATGCACTTTTCCAAACTGTTTCGACTGGGAAGGATGACATGAGTAACAACTAACCTACTCAGCCAACCCATCTGAGAGAGAGAGAAAGAGAAACAGAGAGCCAAGTTTATTAGACAGACAGACAGAAACCCAGAGGGAGGGTTTGGCTGTGACTAGGTATTTTTCCCACTGTAACGTTTCAGTTGAATTCTGTAGTTACTATGTAGTATGATCTGTCCCACGGACGTTCTGTAGTTACTATGTAGTATGATCTGTCCCACGGACGGTCTGTAGTTACTATGTAGTATGATCTGTCCCATGGACGGTCTGTAGTTACTATGTAGTATGATCTGCTCCATGGACGGTCTGTAGTTACTATGTAGTATGATCTGTCCCACGGACCGTCTGTAGTTACTATGTAGTATGATCTGTCCCACGGACGGTCTGTAGTTACTATGTAGTATGATCTGTCCCACGGACATTCTGTAGTTACTATGTAGTATGATCTGTCCCATGGACGTTCTGTAGTTACTATGTAGTATGATCTGTCCCACGGACGTTCTGTAGTTGCTATGTAGTATGATCTGTCCCACGGACGGTCTGTAGTTACTATGTAGTATGATCTGTCCCACGGACATTCTGTAGTTACTATGTAGTATGATCTGTCCCACGGACGTTCTGTAGTTACTATGTAGTATGATCTGTCCCACGGACGTTCTGTAGTTGCTATGTAGTATGATCTGTCCCACGGACGGTCTGTAGTTACTATGTAGTATGATCTGTCCCACGGACGGTCTGTAGTTACTATGTAGTATGATCTGTCCCACGGACGGTCTGTAGTTACTATGGAGTATGATCTGTCCCATGGACGGTTTGTAGTTACTATGTAGTATGATCTGTCCCACGGACGTTCTGTAGTTACTATGTAGTATGATCTGTCCCACGGACGTTCTGTAGTTGCTATGTAGTATGATCTGTCCCACGGACGGTCTGTAGTTACTATGTAGTATGATCTGTCCCACGGACGGTCTGTAGTTACTATGTAGTATGATCTGTCCCACGGACGGTCTGTAGTTACTATGGAGTATGATCTGTCCCATGGACGGTCTGTAGTTACTATGTAGTATGATCTGTCCCACGGATGTTCTGTAGTTACTATGTAGTATGATCTGTCCCACGAACGTTCTGTAGTTACTATGGAGTATGATCTGCTCCACGGACGGTCTGTAGTTACTATGTAGTATGATCTGTCCCACGGACGGTCTGTAGTTACTATGTAGTATGATCTGTCCCATGGACGGTCTGTAGTTACTATGTAGTATGATCTGTCGCACAGACATTCTGTAGTTACTATGTAGTATGATCTGTCCCACGGACGTTCTGTAGTTACTATGTAGTATGATCTGTCCCATGGACGTTCTGTAGTTACTATGTAGTATGATCTGTCCCACGGACGTTCTGTAGTTACTATGTAGTATGATCTGCTCCACGGACGTTCTGTAGTTACTATGTAGTATGATCTGTCCCATGGACGGTCTGTAGTTACTATGTAGTATGATCTGTCCCACGGACGTTCTGTAGTTACTATGTAGTATGATCTGTCCCACCGACATTCTGTAGTTACTATGTAGTATGATCTGTCCCACGGACGTTCTGTAGTTACTATGTAGTATGATCTGTCCCACGGACGTTCTGTAGTTACTATGCAGTATGATCTGCTCCATGGACGGTCTGTAGTTACTATGTAGTATGATCTGTCCCATGGACGTTCTGTAGTTACTATGTAGTATGATCTGTCCCACGGACGTTCTGTAGTTACTATGTAGTATGATCTGTCCCACGGACGTTCTGTAGTTACTATGTAATATGATCTGTCCCATGGACGTTCTGTAGTTACTATGTAGTATGATCTGTCCCATGGACGGTCTGTAGTTACTATGTAGTATGATTTGCTCCATGGACGTTCTGTAGTTACTATGTAGTATGATCTGTCCCATGGACGTTCTGTAGTTACTATGTAGTATGATCTGTCCCATGGACGTTCTGTAGTTACTATGTAGTATGATCTGTCCCACGGACGTTCTGTAGTTACTATGTAGTATGATCTGTCCCACGGACGTTCTGTAGTTACTATGGAGTATGATCTGTCCCACGGACGTTCTGTAGTTACTATGTAGTATGATCTGTCCCACGGACGGTCTGTAGTTACTATGTAGTATGATCTGTCCCACGGATGTTCTGTAGTTACTATGTAGTATGATCTGTCCCACGGACGTTCTGTAGTTACTATGTAGTATGATCTGTCACACGGACATTCTGTAGTTACTATGTAGTATGATCTGTCCCACGGACGGTCTGTAGTTACTATGTAGTATGATCTGTCCCACGGACGGTCTGTAGTTACTATGTAGTATGATCTGTCCCACGGACGTTCTGTAGTTACTATGTAGTATGATCTGTCCCACGGACGTTCTGTAGTTACTATGTAGTATGATCTGCTCCACGGACGTTCTGTAGTTACTATGTAGTATGATCTGTCCCACGGACGGTCTGTAGTTACTATGTAGTATGATCTGTCACACGGACATTCTGTAGTTACTATGTAGTATGATCTGTCCCACGGACGGTCTGTAGTTACTATGTAGTATGATCTGTCTCATGGACGTTCTGTAGTTACTATGTAGTATTATCTGTCCCACGGACGTTCTGTAGGTACTATGTAGTATGATCTGTCCCACGGACGTTCTGTAGTTACTATGTAGTATGATCTGCTCCACGGACGTTCTGTAGTTACTATGTAGTATGATCTGTCCCACGGACGGTCTGTAGTTACTATGTAGTATGATCTGTCTCGTGGACGGTCTGTAGTTACTATGTAGTATGATCTGCTCCATGGACGTTCTGTAGTTACTATGTAGTATGATCTGTCCCACGGACGTTCTGTAGGTACTATGTAGTATGATCTGTCCCACGGACGTTCTGTAGTTACTATGTAGTATGATCTGCTCCACGGACGTTCTGTAGTTACTATGTAGTATGATCTGTCCCACGGACGGTCTGTAGTTACTATGTAGTATGATCTGTCTCGTGGACGGTCTGTAGTTACTATGTAGTATGATCTGCTCCATGGACGTTCTGTAGTTACTATGTAGTATGATCTGTCCCACGGACGTTCTGTAGTTACTATGTAGTATGATCTGTCCCATGGACGGTCTGTAGTTACTATGTAGTATGATCTGTCCCACGGATGTTCTGTAGTTACTATGTAGTATGATCTGTCCCACGAACGTTCTGTAGTTACTATGTAGTATGATCTGCTCCATGGACGGTCTGTAGTTACTATGTAGTATGATCTGTCCCACGGACGGTCTGTAGTTACTATGTAGTATGATCTGTCCCATGGACGGTCTGTAGTTACTATGTAGTATGATCTGTCCCACGGACATTCTGTAGTTACTATGTAGTATGATCTGTCCCATGGACGGTCTGTAGTTACTATGTAGTATGATCTGTCCCATGGACGGTCTGTAGTTACTATGTAGTATGATCTGTCCCACGGACGTTCTGTAGTTACTATGTAGTATGATCTGTCCCATGGACGGTCTGTAGTTACTATGTAGTATGATCTGCTCCATGGACGGTCTGTAGTTACTATGTAGTATGATCTGTCCCACGGACGGTCTGTAGTTACTATGTAGTATGATCTGCTCCATCGACGGTCTGTAGTTACTATGTAGTATGATCTGTCCCACGGGCGGTCTGTAGTTACTATGTAGTATGATCTGCTCCATGGACGGTCTGTAGTTACTATGTAATATGATCTGTCCCATGGACTTTCTGTATGAGCCAATGTCTTGTGTTCGTCCTCTACATGGCTTTTCTGCCTCACTGCCTTTCGTGCAGAATTAAGGCCTTCACTTTTCCTCACGCCTGGTGTCTCAGGGTTAATTTGCAGTTTTAGGGTGCGTGTGCGTGCGCGTGCGTGCATGCGCGTGTGTGTGTGTAGTAGTAGTTAAAGTCGTCCATACCCTTAAAGGCTTCAGACTTTATGAAATCGATCTTCAGCTGTAGGCTACATGTCATTGTGACTGTAAAGGTCTGAGTATTGGTGAACATCTGAGAAAGCATTAGGCTATATGTTGTAGTGGTAACCAGTCCAACCCGTTGCAGATTATCTGACTTGGGCTTGTGCTGGCTGGTGTTGTCAGAAGGTTTTGCATTGTGTAACTAGTAATATCCATGGAGAAAATGACTGTTAGTGTAACCAGATGGCAGTTGATAGGTGTGTGTGATGCATAGTAAACGTGACTAGAAAACAACATGACCTGTTTTGAACACACACAGTCGGTCACTAGACCTAAATAGACAAACCTGTCCAACTACCTCAGACTGCTCTGATTAGTCACCCCCCCCCCCCCCCCCCACACACACACACACTCTCTCTCTCACTCTCTCTCTTTCTCTCTCTCTCACTAACTTTCTCTCTCTCCCTCTTTTTCTTTTTCTCTCTCTCTCCCCCTCTCTTTCTCTCCCTCTCCTTCTCTCCCTCTCACTCTCTCTTTCTATCTTTCTCTCTCTCTCTCCCCCTCTCTCTCTCTCCCCCTCTCTTTCTCTCCCTCTCCCTCTCTCCCTCTCACTCTCTCTTTCTATCTTTCTCTCTCACTCTGTCACAATCTACCTATAGCACTAGCTCTGTAATTAGTGATTGAGTCCAGACTTCACTTTAGCCTTGTCTGCATCTAGACTCTCCTCTTCTGTGAAATGTTACACCTCTCCTAACCTGCCTCAAAAACCACCTGTAGTTCAAGGTAATTCTACAAATGTACTATAACTATTTTTATTTTCCTCTGCACCTAGATGAAGTAAACAGCATATTATAAAGCATATTTTAGTGTTATTGTATGGACTGTTAAAGTAGAATTATGATTCTTATTAAAATGAGAACAGTAGTCTGTTAAACACTGACATATCGGAGTTGTACTTGCAATGTTGTCCTTTTAATTCATTGGTTTATCCATCACGAGAAGTATCCGTGTGTGTTTGTTTGTGGTTGGCATGCTGCCTGTTGCTAGTGGCTGTTATGAATACACTGATCAGCTGTTGTCTTAGTACCTGAGCTACGCCACACACACACACAACGCACACGGGGTTGGCTGGCTGAGGTGTCAGAGTGGTAGAGGGAGGCTGCCTGAGTTTGTTCCCCTGTCCTGGTATGGCCTCCGCCATGCCGACACCACATGGTCGTCTTTAGAGAGGAGAGAGGGAGGATAGAAGGGGCTGAGAAAGTGAGGGGAAAGGAAGAGAAGTTTCTGGGAGAGAGTGAAAGAGAGAAAAGGGGAGGATCTGAGTGAGAGAGAAACATATGTTTCCCATGCCAATAAAACCCTTTGAATTGAATTGAGAGAGAGAAAGAGAGAGAGAGAAAGAGAGAGAGAGAGAGAGACAGTGGCGGAATACCTGACCACTGTGACTGACCCAAACTTAAGGAAAACTGACTATGTACAGACTCAGTGAGCATAGCCTTGCTATTGAGAAAGGCCGCCATAGTTAGACATGGCTCTCAAGAGAAGACAGGCTATGTGCACACGGCCCAAAAATGAGGTGGAAACTGAGCTGTACTTCCTAACCTTCAACCAAATGTATGACCATATTAGATTACACAGATCCACAAAGAATTCGAAAACAAACCCAATTTTGATAAACTCCCATATCTACTGGGTGAAATACCACAGTGTGCCATCACAGCAGCAAGATTTGTGACCTGTTGCCACAAGACAAGGGCAACCAGTGAAGAACAAACACTATTGTAAATACAACCCATATTTATGTTCATTTATCCTCCCTTTTGTACTTTAACTATTTGCACATCTCTACAACACTGTATATAGACATAATATGACATTTGAAATGTCTTTATTCTTTTGGAACTTCTATGAATACAAATCGCTTTCTATACATGATAACTTTTTGTATTTTTCTTGTCTTCAAATCCCTGCCAAAAGTCAGGTGACCTAAGTGCTTCCGAATATGGAGTTGCAGGTCATGTTTGCGCATATCTCTCCTATGTGCAAATCTTTAAGGCAGTCATTTTACTTAAGGCCCTCGATTTACAAATACAAATCAAAAGGTGTTTGTTTGTGGATAGTGATTTACATTTGTGGAAAGTGATTTACATTTGTGGAAAGTGATTTACATTTGTGGATTGGTGATTTACATTTGTGAATACATGTGGCATAATATTGATCCCATATAGGCCCTCTGGTAAAATGTGCCACTAATCCTGTAGACCAGGAAGTAGAGAGTTGCAGGAGCTGAACCACGGCGTGCTGCTGCTACACTTCTAAAATTGAAGTCAACCACCTGACTGTTTTTGGCGTTTCACACTGCTGGGTCATGTTCATTATGATATGCCACAGAAAACCCCTGAAAAGATTTTGCAATGGAAAACAAAAATGAGGGCTCATTGTACAAGTGGAGCTGGTCCCTACTTGTTTCAGTCCGTTTTCTTCCGTATGGTGCCTAATGAACACGAACAAGCATGAAAAGTATGTTATGGTTTAGGGTGGATTAGATTCTGTCATGTTATGCTTTAGGGTGGATTAGATTCTGTCATGTTATGCTTTAGGGTGGATTAGATTCTGTCATGTTATGCTTTAGGGTGGATTAGATTCTGTCATGTTATGGTTTAGGGTGGATTAGATTCTGTCATGTTATGGTTTAGAGTGGATTAGATTATGTCATGTTATGGTTTAGGGTGGATTAGATTATGTCATGTTATGGTTTAGGGTGGATTAGATTCTGTCATGTTATGCTTTAGGGTGGATTAGATTATGTCATGTTATGGTTTAGGGTGGATTAGATTATGTCATGTTATGGTTTAGGGTGGATTAGATTCTGTCATGTTATGCTTTAGGGTGGATTAGATTATGTCATGTTATGGTTTAGGGTGGATTAGATTATGTCATGTTATGGTTTAGGGTGGATTCTGTCATGTTTTGTGTATATTGGTTGGAGAAGTAACAGTTTAGAGAAATCACAGCCAGAAAACAGAGTTTAGATAATATCTTTCTGTATCGTTATAAAACAAATACTTTAAATCGTTTTTTTTAACAAGATGCTTTCTCACAGCTTTATGACAAAGAGTTGATAAAAAGCAAGCATAAGGAGACTACAGAGGCTAGGACAAGTGTTTGCTGTTTGAACTGATATCAGGTGACTTGGAGGAATCGTTGGAGCTGTGACTGATGCTAGACAGACAGGAGTGTGTGCTTTGCATTACAGTCAGGGTTCATTAAGATGCAAAACAATTAATCCAGGGATATGTACTTGTCTCTCATGCGATATCATCTCAGGGTAATTAGATTTTCTGTCTAACGCTGATCCTTTCCACCGCCATATGAATAGAATAGAATACATGCATTAGGCCTCATTTAATTAATAAACTATTCCATCATGTTGTATTAGCCATTTATAAACAGCTCTTTAAATAACTTGTTTCCCACACCCAGTGTGTGAATGGCATTTAAAGGGTTATTATCACAGCCAGACCCAGCTCAGAACTGTCTGTCCTCAGCTCCAGTCCGATGCGTGTGGATTGTCCGGTCCACAGTTTGCGTGTTTCTCCATGTGTAGGGGCTAGGGTAAAAGCCTACATAGCAGCTTCTTTGTTTAGGAGGGACTAGGCATGGGAGATCATTTACAAGCCGCTAACGCCCTCACCCCATTGGCTGACGGGGCTCAGTCTGCGTCTGCGAGAGGCATGCAGTGTGAGCGTGTGTCTGTGTGTGTATGTCTGTGTGTTTATGTGTGTGAATGTGTGCGTGTCTGCGGCAGCAGCAACTGTTCTCTACACAGCGTCTGTCTTGCAGGCAGGCAGGCAGGCAGCCTCTCTCTGCTCTGGCGATGGTAGTAGAGAGCTCAGCTCTCCTCTCAGAGACTGATGTAGTAGTAGTCAGCTATACTTCTATCTAGAGGCTGAGGGGCACAAAGCAAATCAAGATGGCCACCGGTACCTTGTAGGAATATAATGCTACCCAAACTGGAGGCTCTGTCTCTGAGGACAGACAAGGTAAAGCTGCCTGAGCCGTTAGCCCTGGAGTCTATTGTCTAGCTCCAGACAGATAGTGATACAGTACAGTAGCCTAGCAGGAGACTAGCCGTGGCTGTTGGGCTGCTGGTTTCAGGATGCCAGGATACAAACAATGTACTGTATGAAAGGTGCTTTACAGTGGAATGTATTATTATTATGATGACTATCTCTAATGTTTAGCTGTGTTTTGTGTACTGTGTTTGTATTTGGAAACAGTTTCAGGATACAATTATTGTTACTATTTGTGTTGGGCTGTGCAACCTCTAAATCACTAACGACGTGTGTGTGTGTGTGTGTGTGTGTGTGTGTGTGTGTGTGTGTGTGTGTGTGTGTGTGTGTGTCTGTGTCTGTGTCTGTGTCTGTGTCTGTGTCTGTGTCTGTGTGTGTTGTGTGGGGTGGGGTTGTGTTTTCTAGGTGGGGTGCAAGGACGTGGCCAAACCAGCATTAAAGAAACCAGTTTCCACGGTAACAGACACCCTTCTCTTTTTTAGCCATGGTAGTGCAAGGGTCCTTCTGTGTCCTTCTTTCTTTCTCTCTCTCTCATTTTTTTTACAGTCATGTGTCTGCACCTGCTGTTCCTCAGAGAGAGGGGAGAAGTAGAGTGTTGGTAGTCATTAACAGGCTAGACTCACTGGTAGTAGTAGTAGTTGTAGTAGTAGTAGTAGCAGCAGCAGTAGTAGTAGTAGTAGTAGTTGTAGTAGGAGCAGCAGTAGTAGTAGTAGTAGCAGAAGTTGTTGTTGTAGTAGTAGTAGTAGTAGTAGTAGCAGCAGCTGTAGTAGTAGTAATAGTAGTAGTAGTAGTAGCAGCAGCAGCTGTAGTAGTAGTAATAGTACTAGTAGTAGTAGCAGCAGCAGCTGTAGTAATAGTAGTAGTAGTAGTAGTAGTAGTTGTTGTTGTTGTTGTAGTAGTAGTAGGTGGTGTAGTAGGTGTTGTAGGTGTTGTAGTAGTTGTTGTAGTAGTAGTAGGTGGTGTAGTAGGTGTTGTAGTAGTTGTTGTAGTAGTAGTAGGTGGTGTAGTAGGTGTTGTAGTAGTTGTTGTAGTAGTAGTAGGTGGTGTAGTAGGTGTTGTAGGTGTTGTAGTAGTTGTTGTAGTAGTAGTAGGTGGTGTAGTAGGTGTTGTAGGTGTTGTAGTAGTTGTTGTAGTAGTAGTAGGTGGTGTAGTAGGTGTTGTAGGTGGTGTAGTAGGTGTTGTAGTAGTAGTAGGTGGTGTAGTAGGTGTTGTAGGTGTTGTAGTAGTTGTTGTAGTAGTAGTAGGTGGTGTAGTAGTTGTTGTAGGTGTTGTAGTAGTTGTTGTAGTAGTAGTAGGTGGTGTAGTAGGTGTTGTAGGTGGTGTAGTAGTTGTTGTAGTAGTAGTAGGTGGTGTAGTAGTTGTTGTAGGTGTTGTAGTAGTTGTTGTAGTAGTAGTAGGTGGTGTAGTAGTTGTTGTAGTAGTAGTAGGTGGTGTAGTAGTTGTTGTAGGTGTTGTAGTAGTTGTTGTAGTAGTAGTAGGTGGTGTAGTAGTTGTTGTAGTAGTAGTAGGTGGTGTAGTAGTTGTTGTAGGTGTTGTAGTAGTTGTTGTAGTAGTAGCAACAGCAGCAGCTGTAGTTGTAGTTGTAGTTGTTGTTGTTGTAGTAGTTGTTGTAGTAGTAGTAGGAGTAGTTTTTGTTGATGTAGTAGTAGTAGTAGCAGCAGTAGCAGTAGTAGTAGTAGTAGTAGTAGTGGTGGTAGTAGTAGCAGCAGTAGCAGTAGTAGTAGTAGTAGCAGAAGCAGTAGTAGTAGTAGTAGTAGTAGTAGTAGTAGTAGTCATAGTGTTTGCGTGAGCCTGTTTGATTCTGTTTTAGCCTGATTGGCTGGTAGAAGGATTATTATTAGTAGCTGCAGTGTTTTTTATGTAGTTATAGTATTATTAGTAGCTGCAGTGTTTGTTGTAGTTATAGTATTATTAGTAGCTGCAGTGTTTGTTGTAGTTATAGTATTATTAGTAGTTGCAGTGTTTGTTGTAGTTATAGTATTATTAGTAGCTGCAGTGTTTGTTGTAGTTATAGTATTATTAGTAGCTGCAGTGTTTGTTGTAGTTATAGTATTATTAGTAGCTGCAGTGTTTGTTGTAGTTATAGTATTATTAGTAGCTGCAGTGTTTGTTGTAGTTATAGTATTATTAGTAGCTGCAGTGTTTGTTGTAGTTATAGTATTATTAGTAGCTGCAGTGTTTGTTGTAGTTATAGTATTATTAGTAGTTGCAGTGTTTGTTGTAGTTATAGTATTATTAGTAGCTGCAGTGTTTGTTGTAGTTATAGTATTATTAGTAGCTGCAGTGTTTGTTGTAGTTATAGTATTATTAGTAGCTGCAGTGTTTGTTGTAGTTATAGTATTATTAGTAGCTGCAGTGTTTGTTGTAGTTATAGTATTATTAGTAGCTGCAGTGTTTGTTGTAGTTATAGTATTATTAGTAGCTGCAGTGTTTGTTGTAGTTATAGTATTATTAGTAGCTGCAGTGTTTGTTGTAGTTATAGTATTTGTGCTTCGCTCTGTTTAGTCTGTGTGTGTGACTCTTTGAAGTTGAGTTCAGCGCGGAGACCGAGAGGAAGGCTGCGCTCTATGAATGAAAAGAATACTATGCACAGAACTTCAGAGAAACACACACACACACACACACACACACACACACACACACACACACACACACACACACACACACACACACACACACACACACACACACACACACACACACACACACACACACACACACACACACACACACACACACACAGCCCAGGAAGGAAGCCTGTTTTTTATGTCTTATCGTAAGCGCAGCACACCGTGGAACAGTTTTAGTAAGACTGTAGTCTGGTTTTGAAGATGTTTTTGAGGATTATCAGAGTTGCAAGCAGCCTAAGAGCTACTTTATCAGGAATGACTTTTGAAGAGAAGGTGAGGGAGGAACACTGAGAGAAGGTGAGGAAGGAAAAATTGAGAGAAGGTGAGGGAGGAACATTGAGAGAAGGTGAGGGGGGAACATTGAGAGAAGGTGAGGGAGGAACACTGAGAGAAGGTGAGGGAGGAAACATTGAGAGAAGGTGAGGGAGGAACATTGAGAGACGGTGAGGGATGAACAGAGAGAAGGTGAGGGAGGAACAGAGAGAAGGTGAGGGAGGAACAGAGAGAAGGTGAGGGAGGAACATTGAGAGAAGGTGAGGGAGGAACAGAGAGAAGGTGAGGGAGGAACAAAGAGAAGGTGAGGGAGGAAACATTTAGAGAGGGTGAGGGAGGAACATTGAGAGAAGGTGAGGGAAGAACAGAGAGAAGGTGAGGGAGGAACAGAGAGAAGGTGAGGGAGGAACATTGAGAGAAGGTGAGGGAGGAACATTGAGAGAGAGAAGGTGAGGGAGGAAGAAGGTGAGGGAAGAAGAGAGAGAAGGTGAGGGAAGAACATTGAGAGAAGGTAAGGGAGGAACAGAGAGAGAAGGTGAGGGAGGAACATTGAGAGAAGGTGAGGGAGGAACAGAGAGAAGGTGAGGGAGGAACAGAGAGAAACAGAGAGAAGGTGAGGGAGGAACAAAGAGAAGGTGAGGGAGGAAACATTTAGAGAAGGTGAGGGAGGAACATTGAGAGAAGGTGAGGGAGGAACAGAGAGAAGGTGAGGGAGGAAAAATTGAGAGAAGGTGAGGGAGGAACATTGAGAGAAGGTGAGGGGGGAACATTGAGAGAAGGTGAGGGAGGAACACTGAGAGAAGGTGAGGGAGGAAACATTGAGAGAAGGTGAGGGAGGAACATTGAGAGACGGTGAGGGAGGAACAGAGAGAAGGTGAGGGAGGAACAGAGAGAAGGTGAGGGAGGAACAGAGAGAAGGTGAGGGAGGAACATTGAGAGAAGGTGAGGGAGGAAAAATGTTGAGAAGGCGAAGGGGGAACAGAGAGAAGGTGAGGGAGGAACATTGAGAGAAAGTGAGGGAGGAACATTGAGAGAAGGTGAGGGAGGAACATTGAGAGAAGGTGAGGGAGGATCATTACGAGAAGGTGAGGGAAGAACAGAGAGAAGGTGAGGGAAGAAGATTGAGAGAAGGTGAGGGAGGAACAGAGAGAGAAGGTCAGGGAAGAACATTGAGAGAAGGTGAGGGAAGAACAGAGTGAAGGTGAGGGAGGAACAGAGAGAAGGTGAGGGAGGAACATTGAGAGACGGTGAGGGAGGAACAGAGAGAAGGTGAGGGAGGAACAGAGAGAAGGTGAGGGAGGAACATTGAGAGAAGGTGAGGGAGGAACAGAGAGAAGGTGAGGGAGGAACAGAGAGAAGGTGAGGGAAGAACAGAGAGAAGGTCAGGGAGGAACAGAGAGAAGGTGAGGGAAGAACAGAGAGAAGTGAGGAGGAACAGAGAGAAGGTGAGGGAGGAACAGAGGAAGGTGAGGGAGGAACATTGAGAGACGTGAGGGAGGAACGAGAGAAGGTGAGGGAGGAACAAGAGAAAGGTGAGGGAGGAACATTGAGAGGAGGTGAGGGAGGAACATTGAGAGAAGGTGAGGGAAGAACAGATAGAAGGTGAGGGAGGAACATTGAAAGAAGGTGAGGGAGGAACAGAGAGAAGGTGAGGGAGGAACAGAGAGAAGGTGAGGGAAGAAACATTTAGAGAATGTTGAGGGAGGGACATTGAGAGAAGGTGAGGGAGGAACATAGAAGGTGAGGAGGATAGAGAGAAGGTGAGGGAGGAACAGGGAAGGTGAGGAGAACAGAAAGGTGAGGGAGGAACAGAGTGAAGGTGAGGGAGGAACAGAGAGAAGGTGAGGGAGGAACATTGAGAGACGGTGAGGGAGGAACAGAGAGAAGGTGAGGGAGGAACAGAGAGAAGGTGAGGGAGGAACAGAGAGAATGTGAGGGAGGAACATTGAGAGAAGGTGAGGGAGGAACATTGAGAGAAGGTGAGGAG